>NC_090259.1:12610546-12760546 GCF_037325665.1 Littorina saxatilis
GGCAAGTACCCTGACTTTGACAACAAAAGCTATCTTTCCAGACCATCATCAACCAATTTTCAGATGTAGAACACATGTAATTGTAAAAGGTACATCAATTGTTTGTTCACACACTGTAGCAGCTAAATTTGGTGTGGGTTGTGGATCATGGTGTTACACATCAGCAAATAGGAATGAAAAAGTAACCCATTGGTAAATATACAGTGGGTTCTGTCGTTAAATTGTGCCCTTTCATGAGATTCCAGTCAATGTGGACAGTTTGAGAATTCAGTCAATGTGACAAAATGATTTTGTCACGCTTCAATTAAGATGCATGCTAGTTAAAATGTGTAAAACAATATGTAACACCAATCATGTAATTGGGAAAGAAATCTTGTCGCAGTTCGCCGACAGTTCGAGTCACCCACAATGAAGAGTGGACAAAGTTGTCGATGCCTGAACACTAACAGCAACGGAAAAGAGAGTGATGTCCCCCTATCTGTCGCCTTGTCTGCGGAAGAGAATGACGCAGCCCTATGTGAAGAAAAACAATATATAGATTGTACACAGGTGTATGCCGCTTTCGGAGGAAGCATGCTGGGTATTTTCGTGTTTCCATAACCCACCGAACTCTGACATGGATTACAGGATCTTTTTCGTGCGTACTTGGTCTTGTGCTTGCGTGTACATACGGGGGTGTTCGGACACCGAGTAGAGTCTGCACACAAAGTTGACTCTGAGAAATAAATATCTCGCCGAACGTGGGGACGAAATCACGCTGACAGCGGCCAAATGGATACAAATCCAGCGCGCTACCGACTGAGCTACAATCCCCGCACAGTGAATGGGTAAATTTGAACTTTAGCGTGTTAAATTCATAGCTCATAATTCATTGGCATTAAAGTCTCCAAATTTGTAGAACGTGCACTTGCAATCACCCAAATCAATTAAAAATGCTGCAATTTGTAGAACCTGCATTTGCTATCAATTAATTGGGATTTACCTGTCAAGTGTGGACAAAGTTGTCGATGCCTAAACACTAACAGCAGCAGAAGAGAGTGGACATCCCCCTATCTGTCACCTTGTCTGCGGAAGAGAATGACGTCTTCCTATGTGAAGAAAATGAGGAAAAAGAAAATGAGGAAAAAGAATACATAGATTGTACACAGGTGAATGGGTAAATTTGAACTTTAGCGTGTTAAGTTCATAGCTCATAATTCAGAGGCATTAAAGTCTCCAAATTTGTAGAACGTACACTTGCAATCACCCAAATAAATTAAAAATGCTGAAATGTGTAGAACCTGCATTTGCTATCACCCAAATAAATTACAAATGCTGAAAATTGTAGAACCTGCATTTGCAATCAATTAAGTGGGATTTACCTGTCAAGTGTGGACAAAGTTGTCGATGCCTGGTCGATGCCAGGTCGATGCCTGAACACTAACAGCAGCGGAAAAGAGTGGACATCCCCCCCATCTGTCGCCTTGTCTGCGGAAGAGAATGACGTCTTCCTATCTGAAGAAAATGAGGAAAAAGAATATATGGATTGTACACAGGTGTATGGGTAAACTTGAACTTGAGCGTGTTAAATTCATAGCTCATAATTCAGAGGCATTTAAGTCTCCAAATTTGTAGAACGTGCACATGCAATCACCCAAATAACTTAAAAATGCTGAAATTTGTAGAACCTGCATATGCTATCAAACCACTTGCCTGCCTTAGGACGGGTATACCCGTCATGCGCTTGTGCGGCCGCAGCGCCTTAAGACGGGTTAACCCGTCTTCTCCGTTCCGGGATTTTCCAGAAATGCTATGTCACTGCTGACACACAAATAGCAGCCAATGGCTTGGTAGGATACCTCATTCTCATGAATAAACATAAATGGTGACGCAGTTTTGCGTCTGAAGGCTATTTTCCGCCTTGGCGACAGGGTGGGGGAGAGAAATCTCGACTCGTCAAAATGGCTAACGCGTGACAGTCGACCGGGCCCTAGTAGGGAAAAACAAAGCCGGACTGACACTACAGGCGGTGCAAATGATTATGGATACTGACAGGGGAAGGGGGAGATCTTCTTTCGGACGATTCGTTGGAAACAGGTAGATGATAGTGATTATAATCCTTTCTTGGAGCAAACAAAACAGCCACCTGTGTTTGATCCACAGGCACCGGAAGATGCGCCGGACTGATTTGTCAAAAGTTCATATTTAAACATCATTATAAGCCAAACTAATTATTATTTCCATGATTAGACACTAAAAACAGATTATTGGTTCAATTTCCATTAAAAATAACATAGGTTTTACTTACCTACCTACTGCCAGTTTGGAGCTAGAATTATTACACCCCTAACTCCAATATTCCCTGGCAGTCACTGAGTCAGGAATACATACGCAAGTTTTGATTGGCAGCGAAAGGGTTAACTGTCAAGTGTGGACAAAGTTGTCGAAAGAATGCAGCGTTGAAAGAGCATAGCAAAATGAAAATGTCGGCAAAGACACGTGGTGAAGCGAACAAATTCTCCATCTCTAATTCCCCCCACCCCCCTTCCTCATGTATGGGCTATGCGAAAGAGAATGGCAAAATCACAATGTCGGGTGAGACACGTGCCGACGTGGTGAAAACATTCTCCACTTCTAACCCAATTCTTGATGCAGCGTTGAAAGACCCTGGCGTGGTTCTTCGAATAAAGCCTGGACTAAACCCTGTGGCAGAACGGTTTCGGAACACTTTAAGAAGGAGACTGACTTACCTGTCGAGCTTGTCGATGCGTGAACAAACACTCACCGAGTCGACTGAGCTTGTCGATGCGGTGCGGACGGAAGTGACGTTTCGATAAGCTTATTCGGTCTGAGCCAATGGGAGACCCGGTTCGTTTAACAGCCAATGGGGAGGCCTTCCGGTTGCGTCGTCTGTTAGAAAATGTCGCACCAGAATGCCAGAAAAAGCCATTTGGCTTCGGAATCGGCTAATCTAACCGGGCGCATCGTGTGCGCCGCAAAATGTTTCTAGATACCCCAGAGATCGGGGCCCAAATCGGCCGGGTTTAGCGATGCAAGGCCCCAAAACGGTCGCGTATTATAATATAGATAGAGCTTGTGTTGCACTTATACTCTTACAATCAAGTTCGAAGGGATTCTGCACCTTGTGCAGTGACTATACCTGTGTTTTTAGTTGTGCCTTGCGTTGTATTCGGACTGCCTGTCTGTGTGACGTGACGTGGACACTGAGGAATGAGTGTGTTTCTTTCCCTTCGGTTGTAACACTTCTCCATATCGTCTGACGTGCCAGTGACACTTCGTAGCACATTGTTTAGAACTCTATTGTGTAATTGGTAGACAACAAGGACTGTTGCCTTTATTGGCAAAGCTGGAACATTCCCTCTACAACGTCCAGAGTGTGCGTATAATATTGTGTCTGCTTCTGCGTGTGTCTTAACATTTATAAGCATGTCGTCATTTGCTTCAGCCGCTGGACTGAATATCGGTCACTTGAACATGTATCATCTTTTGAACAAAATTCCTGATCTCTGCGTGTTGTTAAATCAACATTCTCCCATAACCCATTTGTTTGGGATTTCAGAGACTAGGCCAGACTCACGCATCTGTGATGACATGTTGCGGATTCCTCATTATTCTGTAATCCGACGTGACAGTATGGAAGTTCAACATACTGGTCTTGCTGTTTATGTCCATGATTCCATAGCAAAGTTTGTTAAGCACAGGGCTGATTTGGAAGTGAACAGTACTGAATGCCTTTGGCTCGAAATTTCGTATAAGAATTCGAATTCTTTTCTCCTCGGCTTTGTATATAGAAATCCCGCATCCCATTCAGCTTGGTCTGACGATTTTATTGATTTGATGGATAACATTAAATGTAATAATCGTAATGTATTGTTACTTGGTGATTTAAACATCGACTTGCATAAAACCCAGACAGCCTTGCGCTCAGTAACGTCTCTCTTTGGATTCCATCAACTTGTGAACACCTCAACCAGATTGACTGATACAACATCAACGTTTATTGACCACATTTACACTAATAATACATCCATGGTGTCAAACGTGAAAACTGTACCTTCAAGCATCAGTGACCATTGTTCAATATTTTGTTCTTGGTCGTTCAAGTTGCCAAAGCCGGTGCACAAGGGCCAACTATTGAATACAGAAGCTTTAAAAGGTTTGATGAAACCAAGTTCTTCTTTGATCTCAGTTCAGCACCATTTTCCTCTGTGTTTAATCATGTTGTTGCTGACGAGGCATTAGGCGCCCTTTTAGATATACTTTATCCTATAGTGGATAAGCATGCCCCACTACGTCACCACAGAGTGACATATCCATTTCTTCCCCCATGGTTGACGGAACAGATTATTGAAGCCATGTCCCTGCGTATTTTTTACAAAGCAAACAACATGAAGTCTGACTTTAAGAAACAAAGGAATAAAGTGACAGAATTAACACATCAAGCAAAAGCAAATTATTTTAATGAATTAATCGAGGACAAGAAAGATATTGCAACAGTCTGGCGTGCTGTTAATGACATATTAGGTAAATCTAAACATAACTCAAATCGGTCTGCCCCAACCATCTCCCTTGAAGATTTTAATAACCATTTTCTGTCCCTTGCCAATAGGCTAAATGAATCTGCAAGATGCGACAGTCCTGATTCTGATTTTGAAGTCTCTCTCTCAAAATTACATGATTTTTGTAATGACAAATGTAAACCAGACGATTGTTTTACTATTCCAGACATGGCAGTGCATGAGGTAGGTAAGGCGCTAGAAGGCCTTGAAAATAAAAAATCCATGGGTCCTGACAAGATTCCTGCTTACTTGGTCAAATTAGCTCAACCATATATTGTGGAGCCACTCACCTATGTGTATAATCTGTGCATAAAGCAAAATACTGTACCTAGTTTATTAAAGAGAGCAAAAGTAATTCCACTCCACAAAGGTGGAAATTTATCCGACCCAAATAATTTTGAGTACTACAACAGAATTAAGGCGCCTCTCCCGGGTAACCAGCCTTTACGGTCTGAAGGCCGCTGTAGCCTTGTCCCGTCTGGTCTGCCTGGTTGTTCAGCTGGAGACTAGAGTACGTTGGGGGATTTTCGTAGGGCTGGGGATTCCCATACGGCTGAGCATTCCCGTCAGCCTGAGGGTTTCCGTACGGTTGATCATTCCTGTACGACTGATGACCACCGTGAGACTGAAAGTTTCCGTAGGGCTGAGCTTGAGCGCGAGCCTGACCTCCGGGCGTTTTGTAACCTTGATCTTGTGAGATGGTTGCCAAGGTGATGACTTGAAACCCATTAGGCCTGCCCAGGGGTTTGTTCCACACGCCGATGATGATAGCGGCAACGACGCAGAATGCACTCCCAATGGCGGACAGGTAAAAGGACCAGCTGATATATTCTTTCCTCAACGGCACTCCAAAGCCTATGAACCCCAGCACTCCTAAACAAGAACTCTGAGGCGTGATTAACCATTCAGTCAAGCGAACGAACGCTAAAATACGCCCGTATCCCTTTTGCCTTCAGTACACACACACACACACACACACACACACACACACACACACACACACATCTGAAATTTCGTTCACACGTGCCGCGTCTGCTATCCAGTTCGCGGTAGGATTAGAATACCAAACCGATGTCAAATACGAGCTGATTTGGTGAAATAAAGCACATTTCTACTTGCGAAACCCATCGAACAGCCATTAGGCTAAGCGAGAGAGTTCTCGTGATTGTTTTAATTAAAAAAACTTATTCATAAAAACTAGAGACTATGTTTCTGATCAAAACGAATGATTAATCTGCTGTATCATTCGCTTGTCGGAAAGATCCGCCTACGCGCATCTCTCAAATATGACCTTCTCTTGTCTACTGGCTCGGAAGATTTATTCTACTCCCAAATAGCACTTCTTTGCACCTCTTATGACTCCTTCGTCCTCTAGAATCCCGTACCCATACCAAATACGAGCTGATTTGGTGAAATAAAGCACATTTCTACTTGCAAAACCCATCGAACAGCCATTTCCGGTGCTCGATCGCCGACATTTTCAGCTTTGAAGGCTATTTACGGGCAAATATCAATCGCTCCCTGACTTTTTATGCATCGAGAAACAAATTTAGTCATCGCTGAATCAGTAGCTTACCTTAAATCCCGACATAAATCAAACAATACCTAGAAAACAGACAACACTTGCCTTCACACGTGTCAGGAGCCGCCTTCGGCCTCCGTTCGGCCCGTGAAGACGCCGTTGTCGTTATGGTAAGCGGAATGCGTAATGATACATAGATTTTCCTTAAGTTAACCACTACTACTACCCCTAAAACTGTACACTTCATCTCTCAAAATTAATGTCGAAATACGTGTCTGGTCGCTGTAGTAAAACAATGGACCTTCTCAGACGAATTATATTCAAACCGTCAAAAATAGAGAGTAGTAATTTTTGTTCAGGTTAGGCTATTAGCGTCATGCTCTTAGTGTTTTGGACGTGTCGTAATTTACACCAAAGAAGTAAAAGCATGTTGAAAGAAACACACACAAAAAATATTGCTTCCAAAACCCCTATGACGAGGATATATAATGGCATGAACACACGCTGATAAAACCATGCCCTGCCATGATGTGGATATAGTTTTCACTAAATCTGTTAATATAGACCAAGAGTCGAGGCGAGGGCTGTGGTGTGTGTGTGTGTGTGTGTGTGTGTGTGTGTGTGTGTGTGTGTGTGTGTGTGTGTGTGTGTGTGTGTGTGTGTGTTTGTGTGTGTGTGTGTGTGTGCATGCAGGTAGGCAGGCAGGCAGGCAAGCACACACACACACACACACACACACACACGCACACACACACACACACACACACACACACACACACACACACACACAACTGGCACAGTCTCCCAAGAGAGTGCACACCCGGATATGATTATAAATGGTCGGCCAACCGCTGGTTCATGTCAACATTATCCTGTCTTTCTATGCACACTATTCGCGCAATGCTGTCAATTATGACGGCGTGAATAATGCAACAGCTCCACGTGTGCCTATGCGTGTTGTACAAGCTTAGTAAACACCATTTCAAAATAAACAGGGAAAGAGAAAAACATATCTGCGTGAATAACGAGTGCACAATTATCATGTCGTGATTACCCTGGACAAAATTACACCCATGGCTTGTATTCATAAACTTTGCAGCTCATCAAACAAATCCGCGCTGTGTGTGTGTGTGTGTGTGTTCGTATGTGTGTATGTGTTTGTATGTGTGTATGTGTTCGTATGTGTGTATGTGTTCGTGTGTGTGTGTATGTGTGTGTGTGTGTGTGTGTGTGTGTGTGTGTGTGTGTGTGTGTGATTGTGTGTGTATAGATTACAACACGAGTGTTTTTTTTATATGGCTTGTATTTCAGTCAAGACTCAGCGGATGAATATCAAGAGACTCACGAGCCTCTGGCCCCTAATTTGCACATAATCACCAAATCCATTGCCTGTTACGATATTTCGCTTGAACAGAAGTTTATAGAAACCCATGGCTTTTGTACAATCACTTGTCTTTTGAAAACACCCAGATTCCGTTCATACACCATGTTTCCGTTCGTACAAAAGTGCATGTTTCCATTCGTACGAACAGCGTTTCCGTTCGTACACATTCGTTAGAATGCGTGTGATATTGGACCTATGTGAACCATAAGATAAATTGAATTTGCAAAAAACAGTTTTGTGGTCGTTCGTACTGATTTTGACCCAAAAAATGTGTCCGTTCGTACCACTTTCATTAAATTGTTTCGGTTCGTACGCGTTTTATGACGTTCGTGATTTTGGTAGAAAGCTTGAGCAATTAGCATTTTACTACCCCTAATTCGACTAACAACACGCGACTGTGGCTTTTTTTGGTGCAATACCATCCCTGTTTAAAATCTTATTTGGTCAAGTGTGCGCACGGCGCTGTGCTGATATAGGTCCAATTCATTCTTCTTACTCGGCGTGACGTTATCAAATGGATCGGCTAGCTTTAGCTCTAAGGGGCACAACTCCGCTCATACTCTCTTCGCGCCGCCATATTGGATGCCGTCTTTGTTAGTTTTCTTCATTGCACTCTTGTTCTTTTTGCGTATTTCACTGTGTATGCAGACAAAATGAAGAAAACTGTGCATGCATGAGTCCAAAGGGGATCTGCCTTTTTAACACAACAGCACAACATAAAAAGTAAAGCAAGAATACATTAATATATTCATTTATTTATTCTTTATCTCAAATTACCATGCAGACAATGCACCAAAATTCACAAGATAAAGCTCTCAAGACAGGCAAATGAGGTACAATGCAGCTCAGGTAACTACTGCAAAGTATAATTTTCAAAGCATCCTATCACAGTGTTCACTCTAAAGGCACAACCGATGGACAATTGTTGATTAGCGCACTGCACACAGCAAAAAATAACCAGTTATAATCGTCTTCTCCACTCAGTAACTTCCTTCCAGTTGTCACCCTGATGGTAAACAACTTTAGGGATCCTAAAGTGTGCCTGCTGACTGCAGTTTTTGGCCACACAACGTGTCATTTTCACTTTTGTCGAGTCGCCACCCAACGCTCAAGCACTGTCAGAGATCGTGCAAGGCATCCAACATGGCGGCGGATGACCAATTCCAGAGAGTTACGACCCGTGATTCTCATACCGCGCGCGCCGAGTAGAAATGCTGTTGTTAACTTGAGTTTCTGCAATGGGCCTATAGTAGCTCTCGGTCCATTCCTTCTTTGCGGTATGGAAACAGACGTGTTTCTGACGAAAGGATCGGCGTTTACAACTCGCCATATCTTCATATCCACTCAGACTAGAACAACGAAATGTGACTATCTTGTAAAAACATTCCCGACCTTTGTGACTCTGGTAATGACTTTTTTCCCGCGAAGCGGCCTTTGGCAGGTTTAGTCACCAAAGTAAATAGATCTAAAACGCACGTGGACAAGTTTTTGAATGGCGTTTTTGAATCCTGCGAATGTTGTGCTCACATATCATTTCGGGGGCACCCTTCAGTCTATACGTACAGACAAACAAAGTACATGGAACGATAGTTGAGAGGCTGGACTGTAAGTTGTTGTTTTGGCTTCTACAAATCTCGTGGGTCGTTGATGCAAAACAGACTCTAATTTGCTTTTTTTCAAGCAAGTGTAGATGACAGAGTATCGAAGGAATGCAATACACTTACCCTAGCCTGTCAGAATAAAGAACATGCTTTGCTCTTTTGAATGATGTATGATTTGGCACTGCCCCCGAAGTGATTTTTCAAGAATCCTGTCGAAAAGGTCACCCTATTCTGCCATAAGTGCAGATGGCTCACACCACCCAAACACGCATACACTTGTGTATCTCGTCAAAAGCCGTGAGGGCGTAAAACTCGAATCATATAACCTATAATCTTGTCTTTAAGAGGCGAAATATTAGCCTGTAGGACATAAAACATTCTCTGTTGCCTTTGTTGACTTACCCGAAACGGCTGACAAAGCCTCCAGAATCCTAGTCACGGGTCCTGGAACTGAACAGCAACAGCAGTTGGTGTAGACGGCATAACCACTGGCCGTGGTCAGACCAATCAAAGAGAGAGTCGCCAGGGTCCTAGTGATGTGATACGAATCAGCTGGAACAGTCAGTTTTTGAAAAAGGTGGGTAGTAGATGAATTCACTCATCATGTTGGCATATTTGCAATAAACGAATTCCGGAGAAAAAAATCTGTCATGTGTTTAATGGTTGTGGAAGCGTTGCTTGGTGTCTTGTTTTTCTGTGCTTTTCCATGGAAATGCTGAGGTATTAAGCTCATATGAAACCGAGTTGTGCTTTACCGTATAACCATATTCGTTGGGCTTAGCCTGTTGTCATGCAACATAATCCCACGGAAAAAACCGCGATGGGCATGCTAACCTAAATCACAGACGCAGGCAAAGGAGCACAGTCCCTGGCCCTTTCTCCTTTCAATGTTTCGTACAGCTCTTGTTGAGCCTGACCCCCGTGTCTTAGACGCTAGAATTTTTAATAGACAGATTGCAAAAACAATATATCATGGCCAAATGGCCTTTCTCTTGCAAACCTCTGCTGCTGTTAACAAATCACGTAAATGCGCCCGATAGTTAACTTTCTTGTCATCACCAAAGTCAAGGGGTCTACAGTGTAGACCGGTTGTAAGAAACATCGGATGTAACAAAGTCCGTTTGTATGAAAGGTGCTGGGGGGGGTCCCGGCAGCATCTAATCTTAGATTCTTCCGCTTGTAAGAAACACGGATGTATGAAAGTCCGTTTGTACGAAAGGAAATCTCTGGTCCCGAGCAGCACCAATGGCCGGTTATAAGAAAATAAGTTTAGCTGAATACCTTATCATTTTTTTATTTTTTTTACAATTTTAGAGCTCCAATTTACTTTGATCCACATTTCGGGATGTGTTTGTTTGTTTGAGTTTTCTTTTCTGGTAAACAGCTAATTACAATTGATGAATAGATAGATAGATAGATAATTTATTGCCAAGTGTACAATACATGAATGAACATAAAAAATACACGAGGAAAGCAGCTTGCTGTGTGATAAAAACAAAAATAAATAGCATTCATACATCACTGGCGCATAGCATCATACATACATGGGTAAGACAATTTGGTATCGCAGTAACTAATACATACACTATACAGACATGGTAAGAACTATGAAACTCTAAGAGCTATCGGAACCCCTAGGACCCCCCCACCACTCCCCCCCCCTCTCCAACCCCTGTTCCCGCACTGGTAACATACATCCCTCCCCCCCTCCCCTCCCCCCGCCGTCCCACAATAAAAGTACGCAGAATAAGATAGGACCCCCCCCACCACCACCACTATCAACTACTGTAAGAACTGAACATGTTCCATACTGATAAAATGTACCTCTAAAACAGCACATAAAAATAAACTCTTCCAACACATCACAGTGGTTAAAGAACGACTAAAACTACTAAAACATACTAGATGTGTATTCCGGTAATATAACCAGCTGCTAAAACATAGTCTGGCTTCATCGCGTCACAGTGGTGTCACCATACTAAAACCCACTCTATAGATCACAGTATAGTCTTCGATTGTCAAGTAGAAGTGGTGACAAATTGCTTAAGTATGCCTTGTATTGGACTCTGTAAACGGAAGTTATCTGCCATGCATGAGGTGATGCAAGCTTACCTCTACATGTATGTATGTGGCCTTTCTAATTTAGTGTGAGTGCTTGCACAGAAGCGAGGCAAAAGATGCCAATCAGTAGGCCTAGTGGGCCAAAAGACAACTCTGCTTGAATCTCCATTGAATATCGAGATGGGTGAATATACTTTTCATATTTTTTCTAGTATACATGTACTTAGAACAGAATGTTCTGATTTCTTTTCACTCCAAACAGATGACTATTCATTTCCTAGCTCAATTTGAGTCGAAGGAGGAGGGGTGAGTGGGGCGGGGATCTCTGTCTGTCTCTCTCTCTCTCTGTCTCTCTGTGTCTCTCTGTGTCTCTCTGTCTCTGTCTCTCTCTGTCTCTCTCTGTTTCTGTCTCTGTCTCTCTCTCTCTCTCTCTCTCTCTCTCTCTCTCTCTCTCTCTCTCTCTCTCTCTCTCTCTGTGTATGTCTGTCTATCTGTATGTCTGTCTTTCTCTGTGTCTCTGTCTGTGTCTCTGTCTCTCTCTGTCTCTCTCTCTGTCTCTGTCTCTCTCTCTCTCTCTCTCTCTCTGTCTGTCTGTCATATCTCTCTCTCTCACTCTGTCTCTCTCTCTGTCTCTGTCTATGTCTCTCTCTCTCTCTCTCTCTCTCTCTCTCTCTCTCTCTCTCTCTCTCTCTCTCTCGGTGCACCGAAAAAGAGAGAGAGAGAGAGAGAGAGAGAGAGAGAGAAACCACGAACGAACGAACAAGCGAACGAACGTTATTACTCAAGGATGGAGATTTTAGGCTGACGCCTAGTCTTACAATCTGTCCCTGCTAAACTAAGACATAAAGACAGAGACAATAAAAGGATATTCGTCAACCGCAATCATACAGTATTACAAACTACATTACCTATACGAATACATAATGGGAGAGAGAGAGAGAGAGAGAGAGAGAGAGAGAGAGAGAGAGAGAGAGAGAGAGAGAGAGAGAGAGAGAGAGAGACTCAGACTCAGACTCAGAACTTTATTACAAAAGGATAAAGGTTTTAGGCAAAGCCTATTCTTCCAACCTATCCTTTATACAACACATAAAGACAGACGCACATAAAAAATATAAATTCAATCATATAAAATACATAAATACATTGTATGGAATGCAACACAATGTGTATTTAAGGAATTTCATAAGGAGAACTGAAAAATTACAAAATTACATTGACATACCCTTTCGCTGCCAATCAAAACTTGCGTATGTGCATTCCTGACTGCCAGGGAATATTGGAGTTCGGGGTGTAATAATTCACAAAAAATTCTAGCTCCAAACTGGCAGTAGGTAGGTAAGTAAAACCTATGTTATTTTTAAAGGAAATTGAACCAAGAATCTGTTTTTAGTGTCTAATCATGGAAATAATAATTAGTTTGGCTTATAATGATGTTTAAATATGAACTTTTGAAAAATCAGTCCGGCGCATCTTCCGGTGCCTGTGGATCAAACACAGGTGGCTGTTTTGCTTGCTCCAAGAAAGGATTATAATCACTGTCATCTACCTGTTTCCAACGAATCGTCCGAAAGAAGATCTCCCCCTTCCCCTGTTAGTATCCATAATCATTTGCACCGCCTGTAGCGTCAGTCCGGCTTTGTTTTTCCCTACAAGGGCCCGGTCGACTGTCACCGTTAGCCATTTTGACGAGTCGAGATTTCTCTCCCCTACCCTGTCGCCAAGGCCGAAAATAGCCTTCATGACGCAAAACCGCGTCACCATTTATATCTATTTATGAGAATGAGGTATCCTTCCAAGCCATTGGCTGCTATTTGTGTGTCAGCAGTGACGTAGCATTTCTGGAAAATCCCGGAACGGAGAAGACGGGTAAACTCGTCATAATGCGCTGCGGCTGCACAAGCGCATGACGGGTATACCCGTCATAAGGCAGTCAAGGACCTTTCATTTGGGAATAAAGTTGCTCCGATCAGCTACACATCCGTTAACACTAGTACAAAATGTTTAACAATATAACAATCGAACAAGACATTTCATTCACGACTGATGTGTGAACGTGACTGTCTCTTAAACATTTTCACTGAAGTTGCATTTCTTATCTGTTGGGGGAAGGAGTTCCAGAGAAACGTTCCCGAGAAGGCTAAGCTCGATTTGTAGAGGTCTATGCGAGGTATAGGAGGGATGATTTTTTAGGACCCATATCTTTTTGTGGCATGTTTGAAATGTGATTGCAAATATTTAGGACAGTCGTCATTTAGAATTTTATACATGAACACAGCCTTGTTTAACGTCAACTGATCTTTCAAGGGGAGGAAATTCAGGAGCTTTAGTTTATCATCCGTGGACCTATTCAAATCATGCAGAATAAGTTTTGCAGCTAGAGAGAGAGAGAGAGAGAGAGAGAGAGAGAGAGAGAGAGAGAGAGAGAGAGAGAGAGAGAGAGAGAGACAGACAGACAGACAGACAGACAGACAGACAGACAGACAGACAGACAGAAAACGAGAGACTGTGCCAAAGACATTCCACTTCTGCGTTTCATATAACTTGTTTGCACCAGTATATTACACGAATACATCAGCTACATGACCTACGCCATTGTTATTCAGACATGAATTGGACATATCGCACACGAGAACCTCTCGGCATTTTACACACAAATATACAAAGAGAAATAAATAGTGACAAAGTGAGAGAAACCACAAGCACACACACACACACACACACACACACACGCATACTCACTCACACGCACACAACATTATTACACAAAATGCACACACTCACGCACATTGTCAGACAGACAAACATACACCCTTACACACACACACACACACACACACACACACATACACATACACAGACACACACTCTCTCTCTCTCTTTTCTCTCTCTCTCTCTCTCTCTCTCTCTATCTCTTTCTATGTCTCTCTCTGTCTCTCTCTTTGTCTGTCTGTCTCTGTCTGTCTGTCTCTGTCTGTCTCAGTCTGTCTGTCTGTCTGTCTGTCTGTCTCTCTGTCTCTCTCTCTCTCTCTCTCTCTCTCTCTCTCTCGCTCTCTCTCTCTTTCTCTCACGGTCGCTCCGCTGAGCCCTGTGAAGGCTGCGCGTGCTGTGGCTGGCAGCCGCTGACCGTGGCTGGCTGACCCCAAATCGGCGCCACGCAAACATCTTGATAATTATGCACCAGACGCGTGAAACCGCAACGCGAGTATCACTTACGACAAAAGAGGCTAGGCGCCCATTCTGTTCGCAAACTGAATGTTGTCAGTTATCACATCCGCCAACAGTCAACTGCAAAATATTGTGCATGCGGAATATGATTTTGTTTATGTATCCCGTCCACCCAAATCGTATATCTTAGAATATTTCTTTTTTCCCGGTAACGCTGCAAACTGATGGCCGCATTCTTGAAATCAAAGTTATCGTAACGACAACAGTGCTTATCAGTAGGGATAGGCACCTCTAACTTTATCGTAAGACATTGCCTACGATAGGCGCTATCGGCTCTTCGGGAATTCCACGACAGGGGGGGTTATCGAAAGTTTTCTGTTTCTCGTACCGACAAAACCACTGTCGGATTCTTCCTGAATATGGGCCCAGGCGATAAAGTCATGTTGTATTTTTGACGGTTGTTGATCAGAAGAAGTGGAAACATACACCACGATTCTACCTGTGTTTTACGGTAAAAAGAAGATGAACACAAAGCCTTCTAATTGACTGATTAGGAATAAAGACAAAAAACAGATTGGAACTGTATATATAATTATACGAGGGTCAACAAAACAATACGGAGCCCGACTAGGAAGGAGTTGACTTACGAGAATAGAAAAAGTGTAGGTTTCAACATGGTCCCTCCGGACCTCCACACACTTGTTCCATCTGTGTCTCTGAGCCTTAGTGACGGTGCTGCAGAAGCTTGTGTATTGCAACCGTAGTAAGTCGATCCGTAAGGGCAGTCTTGACGTCATTGTCCGTTTCGTAGTGATCACTCCTGAGGTACTTCTTCATGTTTGTAAACATCTTATCTGGGAACGCAGAAGAAGAAGAAGCAAACATCGTGTAATTTGAGGACGAAACAAGCAGATGGTTAACGATATCCAAGCCGCATTCATGATTTGTTGCCATGGAAACCAAGGACTTTCGGGCAGCGACGTTGTCTTAACGGAGAAAAAAAACCATCCCTTTGCGGAGCATTCCTCTGTGCTTTGCTTGACATGCTCTCTTAGTTGTCTCAGAAGTACAGTATGCAGTAGAATTAATCGGCTACCGCCTCATCTTTTGGAAATAAGTCCAACAGGAAAACAATCTCTGCGTCCAAAAATACTGATGCCATCGCCAAGTGAGAATAAGTATGTGTGCCGGTAGCAGATACGAATTCTGGTGAGTGGGGACGAAATACCGCTCATGGAAAATCGTGAGATAATTGGGGGCGAGATGGGAGAGGGCGAGATGGGAGGCGGCGAGATGGGACCGGCGAAATGGGAGGGGGCAAGATGGGAGGAGCGAATCGGGACCGGGAAGTGGAGCGTGGAAGGGGGACAAAGCGGGGAAATCAGAGAGCGGAGTGGCTCAGTAGGTCACGGTTTATCTGAGGCCAGTGTGTGCCAACCGGTTTTGCAATTCCTATGGGGTCATCTTAGAATAGCAAGGGTGCGGTCCTAGTGAGGCTGAACGAGGAAGGTAATTCCAACGTTACCAAATGAACAACTGACGCATACTTGTGTATTGCACAATTCGTTTTGGGCGAGTGTAAGTGTACGTCACATCTGCAAAGGGTTGAATACTGAGAAGTGAAACTTCAGAACTTGTCTCACAGGGATATCGATTCGGAAGAGTTTCTTCTCATCACTATTACGGGTTTTTTTCACATTGAAACAGTCAGTTTGATCTCAACATGTCTGTGTTCTCCAGTCGCACTTCAGGCTACAAAGCGGGAGTGATGCTCTTGTTTTTTTCCGCCATTGCTTTTTTCGTGGGCTACGCCACTCCCTTTTGGTGGTATAATTCTGTATCGTCGTCTTTCAGCAGAAACGAAGGGATTTGGATGTGGTGTGAATCGGCGACACGTTATGGTGGCTCCAGAACTGGTTGTGCCTCGTACCCTGTGGATTTTGACCTCCGTAAGTTGTTCTTGTCTGTCTTTCTGGCAGATTTTCTGTCTGCATGTCTGTCTGTCTCTCTGTCTGTCTGTCTGTCTGTCTCTCTGTATCCCTGTCTCTGTCTTTGCCTGTCTCTGTCTGTCTATCTGTCTCTGTCTGTCTGTCTCTGTCTCTCTCTCTGTGTCTCTGTCTCTCTCTCTATGTCTGTCTGTCTGTCTCTCTCTCTGTCTCTGTCTCTCTCTCTCTCTTTCTCTCTCTCTCTTTCTCTCTCTCTATTTAATGTGCGTTTTTATTATAACATGCTGCAGACACATTTTCAAACTGCACATACATATAAATATTTAAGATTAATTTGAAAAAAGTGTTGTACATTATAAAGTTTATGTCCAGCATGGGTCAAACATAAAATGTGTAAACATGTTGAGAGAAAACAAAACTGCTGAAAAAACACTAACAATACTATTTGTCTCCTATTAAACCCATTTAGTCAAAGGACCATAGCAAGCAAAACAAGTCGCGTAAGGCGAAATTACTACATTTAGTGAAGCTGTCGAACTCACGGGATGAAACTGAACGCACTGTATTTTTTACCAAGACAGTACAGCTTCGTCAATCCCCGCGTGAAGGAAATCGCTCACCTCCCACGTGCAAAACGTAGTGATATTGACACGCCAGATTAGCGCGGTAGCGTATTGTGCTAAGCAGGAAAGCGCGCTTTTCTGTATTCTTGTTAACTTTCTGAGCTTGTTTTGAATACAACCTATCATATCTATATGTTTTTGGAATCAGGAAATGATAAAAAATAAGATGAAATCATTTTTGACTTGTCTTACATTTTAATCGTAAGACTAATTAATCTATTTTCGTTAATTGTGATCACATTTTAAGAGTAAACATGACATATGTATTATATTTTTAGATTCAGAATGTGATGAAGAATACGATGCAATCAATTTTAAATCTGTTTGCGAAAAATCGATTTTAATGACAACTTTAATTAGCAAACTCATTAATTAATTTTTAAGCCTCCAAGCTGAAATGCAATACCAAAGTCCGGGCTTTGTCGAAGATTACTTGACCAAAATTTCAACCAATTTGGTTGAAAAATGAGAGCGTGACAGTGCCGCCTCAACTTTCACGAAAAGCCGGATATGACGTCATCAAAGTCATTTACCAAAAAAATGAAAAGATTATCTGAAGATACCATACTCAGAATCTCTCATGTCAAGTTTCATGAAGATCGGTCTAGTAGTTTTCTCTGAATCGCTCTACACACACACACACACACAGACACACACACACACACACAGACACACACACACACACACACACACACATACAGACAGACACACACACACACACACACACACACACACACACACACACACACACACACACACACACATACACCACGACCCTCGTCTCGATTCCCCCCTCTACGTTAAAACATTTAGTCAAAACTTCACTAAATGTAAAGAACAAGCAAGCAGACATAAGACAGACACACATACCCACACTTAGACAAAGTCTCATGACAATCTACATTTTCAACTGTGGAAAAAAGAACAAAACTGAAGTCAAAAATGTACCTTGATCAGTAACCTTAAAAAAAACACATCAATGAAAACAATACAACAAATTAAACAAACATTTCCGGAAAGTAGCGTTAAAACAATTTAAACATTTTGTTTTACTTTTTACTCGAACTTATCTTTTAAAAGTAATAGGTAATGAACTGCAGCAGGCTTGAGCTAAACCCCACACTTGTATTATTTGGACAAGACGGCATAACAAACACCGATGAAGGTTTTGATTGTATTTTATTGCAAGCCAAATTTTGTGTATACACATGTAAAAATAAATAAAGTAAAGACAACATTGAACTTTTTGTTTTAAAGGAACTGGCCTACACATATACACATACAAGATCGATCAACATATCCACAGAAATGAATTATGGAAAATTGAGGCTGAAGTGGGTTTCATACTTTACCCTTGTAGAACAGCACTTATTATAATTGATTGTATATTGTATTGAATATGTTTTTATCCGTTATATCCACTCTATTATCAGGGGCGGAGCAGTTAAGCCAGAGGGGGGGGGGGTTACAACCTGGGGTCCCCCCTGAAGCTGAAGAGTTTTAGCTATTTTATGAACAATTTATGGCTTATCCTTGATTTTAAACATGATCAACTGGTGTCAGCAGCCACTCATTTGTCTTTTAAAGTTTGTATTAACTCTCTTTTTTTGACAGCCGGGGGGGGGGGGGGGGGGGGGGGTCCGGAACCCCTGTAACCCCCCCCCCCTCCCCCTCCTAATCCGCCCCTGATTATTATCTGACTTCTATGCATTGCATGACAAATTGTAAAATTGCCTGAATAAAACATCTTTGAAGGAATAAGCAATGACTAATAAGTGATAGTCTTATTTAGCAATGTCTTATTATGCAGCTTGAATACCGTCGTTAAAGTAGAATAACATAGCTGCCAAAGATGTCAGACCTGACACATGGATGTTTTGTGTTGGTTCTTAATTGACTTATTTCCAACTCGCAAAACCTGTCTGGGTGTCCATATCTCAGAGCCCAAAAAGCATGATTTTATACAGCATTTCAAAATTTCGTGAAGTAGACAACCAAGCACAAATTCACTGTTAACATATTTTTTCTTCTCTGTATGCATTTGCTGATGTCCTAACGCACGGTGATTCACTGTACACTGCACTCACCCCTTTTCAACCCCATAACCTGATAAGAAATTGAAGCGGAGGGGGGTGTGTGTAGAGGCGGGGTTGACAAAGGAATGAGGTGGGATGGGGGGTGCTCTGTTTGGTCGTGTAGTTTTGCGGCCCTTCGGCCCTATGCCTGGTTTCCATATGTGTGTGTATGTGAGTGTGTGTGTGTGGTTGGGTGTGTGTGTGTGTGTGGGTGGGTGTGTGTGTGTGTGTGTGGGGGGGGTTATGGTTGGTTGTTTAGATCATTCGTTTTCATGTGCGTCTTCCGTTTTTTGAGGGTGTGTGTGTGTGGGGGGGGGGGGGGGGGGGGGGTAGATCATAGGTCATTCGATTTCATACCCTGCCCTGTTTGGTAGCGAAGTTTTGCGGACATTCGACCCTATGCCTGTTTTCCATATGTATGTGAGGGGTGCTCGGTTTGGTTGATTCCATTTCAGGAACTTCGATTCCATTCCCTTCCAGGGGAGGTTGATCCTCTTTCGGCAAGTTCAGCTTTGAGAACCTTTGGCTGAATGCCTGTCGGAATGTGTGTGTCGGAAGAGGGACAGGCGTATGTTTGGTAGTCAGCCTATGTATAATTATAATATAGCTTTGAGAACCTTCTGATGTTCTGACGTTCTTTTCGTAAAAGGTGAAACAACCCTACTTAGCGCTTGTATGTCATTCAATGTTTTGCAATTTAATCCTACACACGAAAATTGTCCTTTCAGTTTGGAGTTCACCTATTTCTGATTGTTTTTATTTCCCATTGACAGTGAGAACTTTCTAAGAGAAATGTTAGGGTTTTTTTTGCATTTGACATCTTTTTTACTTTGACACTGGTATTTGATTCTCTTCACTTCTTTCACTTGGTATATAATTGCCTGAATTTGCTCAATCTTTCACACCGAAAAAAGATGTTCTCAGATGAATTGTGTACGTATTTTACCGATTAAAATGCACTGTCAGGTTTCCTTGAGAAATGACTGCATATTATTGTGTCTCGATTTTTGATGACTTGATGTTGTAGGACGACAACATCAATGCCACCCTTAAAATATCTTTTACAAAATGCATACTGTTCGATATTTAAAGTCGCGGAAGGTATTTAAGTGAAGACAAAACTATCAGCGATAATTAATAGTTGATCGTAGGAAATAACTCCGCCAAGTTTGTATGGGATGCGGATGAGTTAATTGCTTTCCCTTGTTGTCATAGAAACACTGAGGCAAGCCTACAAATGTCACGTGTAGCTTAATACCTTTGCGTTTCCATGGAAAAGCACAGACAAACATGACAACAATCAACTCTTCCACAACCCATTACTAGTCGCGTAAGGCGAAATTACTACATTTAGTCAAGCTATCAAACTCACGGAAAAACCGGCACGGTTGGCCTAGTGGTAAGGCGTCCGCCCCGTGATCGGGAGGTCGTGGGTTCGAACCCCGTCCGGGTCATACCTAAGACTTTACAATTGGCAATCTAGTTGCTGCTCCGCCTGGCGTCTGGCATTATGGGGTTAGTGCTAGGACTGGTTGGTCCGGTGTCAGAATAATGTGACTGGGTGAGACATGAAGCCTGTGCTGCGACTTCTGTCTTGTGTGTGGCGCACGTTATATGTCAAAGCAGCACCGCCCTGATATGGCCCTTCGTGGTCGGATGGGCGTTAAGCAAACAAAACAAACCAAAACTCACGGAATGAAACTTAACGCACTGCATTTTTTTCACCAAGACAATACAGCTTCGTCAATCCCCGCGACAATGATATCAATCACTTTTGACAAGCCAGAATAGCGCGGTAGCGTATTGTGCCAAGCAGGAAAGCGCGCTTTTCTGGATTTTATTTTTTAACGTTCAGGGCTTTTTTTTAATAACACATATTATATATATATATGTTTTTGGAATCAGGAAATGATAGAAAAAAAGATGGAATCATTTTAAGACCGATTTCTAAAGTACTAATTAACCTTTTTTCGTTAATTGTGATCACATTTTAAGAGTAAACATGACATACCTACATTTTGTTTAGATTCAGAATTTGATGAAATATACGATACAATCAATCTTAAATCTGTTTGAGAAAAATCGATTTCAATGACAACTTTAACGAGCAAACTAATTAACTAACTTTTTAGCTTCCAAGCTAAAATGCATAATTATGTTAAAATGAATGTCACAATGTTCAGAACATTTCCTTTGATGAAAAGTTTATTTTGTTTGGTATTGATAAAAATATTAAAAGTAGTACAGTGTTTGATTTTATAATATCAAATGCCAATTTTTTTATTTACAAGTGTAAGTATGCAAAAGTTGTTCTTACACTGGTTGCATTTATAAGAGATTTGAGAAAAAGATATTTGGTAGAAGAATATTTAAGTAAAATTAATTTTAAGTGTAATACATTTTGTCTGGAGTGGTACCCATTTAAACCTCTGATACTATCAAATCATTGATTTTTGTTGTTGTTGTTGTTGTTGTTGTTGTTGCTGTTGTTGTTGTTGTTGTTGCTGTTGCTGTTGTTGTTGTTGAACAAGATAAGGATATTCTATAATCATGTTTATCGTTATAATTTTTCTTTAAAATCCAGATGATTAACGATGGAGAGAACCGGATGTTGCTGCTATGAGTAGTTCTATAAAATAATTAAATAGAAAGACAAGAAAAGAAACGAGGATTATGTTTATATAATTTTTTTTTTATTTTTTTTTAATACATTTTATTTCCTTTATATACACATACAACACAGCATAACATACATCATACACCGAGTTTATCAACAAAGCGCATACACACGTACATACCTAGACAAGACACAGACATAGACAGTAGGGTGGGTTGTTGAAAAGACAGGGGATATGGAAAGGGGGGGGAGGGAACTGAGGTTGTTGGGGGGGAGGGTGGGGGGTAACTGAGGTTGGGGGAGGGGAGGGGGGTAGTTGGGGGCGGTGATCACAATTTAGCCTCCAAGAATACATGGGGTTTAATTATCGGCATACAAGTACTGTATAACCTGTTATGAGTAAATGGGTCAGGGAGTATCACATTCAAAAATGTTCATACGAAATCAATCAATACAATTATCCTATAGCATCAATGAAAAAAGTGTCTATATAAACACCACAGCACTCTTTTTCAAATTTACCATAATAATTATTTACACTAGCATTATACTTTTCGATCAAAAACCTTTGTTTGACAATTTTCACAAAAACATTTAGTGTTGGGACTGTCTTATTTAATTTGGCTCCAAATATACTTTGTTTGGCAAGGAGAATAAACAAATCAAAAACAGCATCCGTATGAAAGTTGTCTACATACCCTAAAATGACAAGCTCTTTTGACAAATTCAAATTACTGCAATGTGTGAAATTTTGACATAACCATTCTGTGAAATCAGACCAAAAAAGTTTAACTCTTGTGCACTCCCAAAACAAATGTTCTAAGGTTTCCTCTTCCTGTGTACAAAAGCTACATAGTGATGTGTCAGAAATTTTCATCAAAAATAACAGGCGTTGAGTGGGAAAAATTCTATGTAGTATTCTATATTGGAACCACCTTAGGTATGTGTCTTGTGTAGTTCGCCTTATTGTCAGAAATACCTTTCCAACATTTACATCAAAATTCAATAAATTAGCCCATTTTTCCATGCACTGTAGATTGCCATCATTTTTCACAAGATGGGTATATATATGTTTTACTCCACCTTTAGCTATTTGTTTCCATACAACATCATCACCAATATGAAAAACATTGTTTAAAACTGCATCTAACTTTAGTCTTTTATGAAAATTCTTTTATATAATTTAGAAATGTGTTGAATATGGGCTATGTAATTGTACGTTTTATTGTGCCTTCCTGGTTTTTTTCTTCTTTTATGTTTGAAGATGCATATAGCATAGTCTTGTATGTCTGATGGTATTAGATGTTGATGTCTGATGTTGTTGTCATATCATGTCATATATGTACCAAAAAGAAATAAAACCATGTTTAAAAACAAAATAATAAAAGCTAAAATGCAATCCCATAGTCCGGACTTCGTCGAAGATTGCCTGACGAAAATGTCAATAAATGTGGTTAAACAATACGCCCTCACCTTATACAAAAAGCCGGATATGACGTCATCAAAGACATTTATCACAAAAAAGAAAAACTCAGGAACTCTTAAGTTTCATGAAGATCGGTCCAGTAGTTTTCTCTGAATCGTTCTACACGCACGCACGCACGCACGCACGCACGCAAGCACGCACGCACGCATGCACGCTCGCTTTCACACACACACACACACACACACACACACACACACACACACACACACACACACACACACACACACACACACACACACACACACACATACATACGCACATACATACATACGCACATACACCAGACCCTCATCTGGATTCCCGGACAACGTTGAAATATTAAGTCAAAACTTGACTAAATGTAAAAACCTGACAGAGTTATTTCGTTTAATTTCGAGGAATTCGATTATTGCAAATATACCAAAATGATGAAAGAATTCATCAAGTATACATCTTTATCAATAACTCTGCCTGTTCCAGCATGGTTCCACGCCGTTAGGGCCCTGGAGTGTTTCTCTCTGATTGGTCTGTTTGCGGCCTGTGTCTACGCCCTCGCCACAAACTGCTGTCGCACCATTCCAGGACCTGTGACTAGGATTCTTGAGGCTTTGTCTGCCGGTTCTGGTAAGTCACACATAATCGTTTGTTTATCCGAGAAGGTAGCTAGAAGCGATTGGGTGGGGTTGTGTGTTTTATTGTTTGTTTGTTTTTTTAGAAAATCCCTTCATCTTATTTGGCGAAGCGAGATCATCCTATTTGGCTATGCGGGTTCATAATATTTGGTTAACGGGAAAAGAGATAAGGGCAAGGACTTACTTACTTACTTACTTACTTACTTACTTACTTACTTACTTACTTACTTACTTACTTACTTGCTGACCGTTATGCCAGTTGGCATGTAGGGCAGCAAAGTGCAAGGACAGTTTGTATTATTTAATGTATACGGGATGCATGAGCTATAGTGGATCCAAACTAAGTACAATAACCCACATGTTGAGATGTGAATTATGTCGGCAAAACGACCAAACGGGTGGTGTCACGACCATTTGAATGGTCACGGTGTGTTTTCTTTGTTTGTCAGTCTCTATTGTTGCTGTTCCGTCTTGTCCGTTAGGCGAAAGGTTTTCTTCCACAATTGACTGCTGCGGTCTCAATCCATTACCCAGTCGTATCACCCTCTATGAACATTCTTACATATCATTCTGCTAAGAGAATATCCGGAACTACATGTTATTTCATTGCCTCTGTTTTTTTAGGAGTGCTAGGGTTCATAGGCTGCATGGTCTACGTTGGAGAGCTCAAGAGCAAAGCATATATCAGCTGGTCCTTCTACCTGTGCACTATTGGGAGTGTTCTCTGCGTCGTTGCTGCTATCATCATCGCCGTGTGCAACAAACCCCTGCCCACCAGCGCTGTTGGGGCCGGGGGTCAAGTCATCACCATGGCAACCATCTCAGAAGGTCAAAGTTACACAACGGCCGGAGGTCAGGCTCAAGCTCAGCCCTACGGGAATGCTCAACCGTACGGGAACCCTCAGGCTTACGGGAATGCTCAGCCGTATGGGAATCCCCAGCCCTACGGAAATCCCCCAACGTACCCTAGTCCCCAGCCAGACCAGACCGTAAAGGCTGGTTACCCTTGAGAGGCACCATAGTTCAGTTGTAGTCTTACATCATTATCATTTTTGTTTTAATAACTTTAATGAATTGGGTTTGTTAAACTTACTTTATTTGTTAATTTGCTTGCCTGCTTGTTTATTTGGCTTGTAGGTAGGTTGGTCGGTTAGTTGGTTTCTTTCGATCCTTCTTTCTTTCTGTTGCTCAAATGTCCGTGCTCAAGCTCTGTTCAGTTTGTCACTTAATTTTGTTTTCTTCATCATCTTTCGTTCCTTGTTGTGGTATTCTATTGTATATACATGTATAAGTTGCACCTCTGCCCATTCATGGCATCGCGTGGTACTTTGTCGAGACTTGGTCAATGAATGTGATGACGTCACTCTCGGCAGAGCCTCGATTGACGTTATTGTATCCATTCACCCGGTGGAGACCCATCGAAGCTTATTTTTGCTTTGAAATGTCTTCATAAAGAACATATAATTTATAACGAAATAATCTTCATAACATAATATGCTTTGTTTGTCGTCTGCTACGAATCTAGCCCTTGCGGTTGACACGGATTGCAGAAGCTCCAATTGTCCCTTCGTTGACCGGAATAAATGCTCAATCCGCTGTCATTTCGCCACTGAACATTGTTTCTTCTTTTCCCTTTTTGGTTATGATTGAAACGGCAAAAGAGTGTTTCAGCTGTTTCAACACACGGGTTCAGCTGTTTCAACACACGGGTTCAGCTGCCATTTTCGAGTAGCTTGTTCCGCATTTCTGTCATTTTAGCTTATATATTAGTCTAAAATGACACCGGACACGAAAATAATTGACGCGCATACATTGACGCTCTGACAAAGCTACACACAAAACGACAGAGACTTTGACTTCATTTGTTTTTAGTTCGGACGAATTCCGTTGTCCCGGCAAATGGCTGGTCCGTGGTCAGACTGGACGTGAGCACCCAAAACGTCTTTGTTTTTGTTGGCATTGCAGCTGTGAAATAATCAGTCTTGTGTCTCAGTCGTGTCGGTACAGAGTTTGCTTCTGCAATCGTTGTGTTCGTGTTGATGACGGCTTCGTGAGACAAATCAGCGAATCTATCGTGTGGAAGAAATTTATCTTACAAAAACACCCAACCCAACAGGAGGCATTGATGCTTTTGCAGTTTGCTGAAGACATGAACTGTATGTAGGTAATTTCATCCGTTTAATGCATGTCGAAACAAGCCATAAGGCTTTTAAATAAAAGATTCCATGCATTGTTTCGGATCTGAATACAGATGAGGTCACAGTTTGCAGGTTGAATCTATGAATCAGTACGATCTTCCATCGGGCTAGATTATCAACAGATGGTTCATGATCAGAATCAAGGTCAAATTTACCTGGTTCCCATTCAAAACGTCATCATCTCATTCAAGATGTCCTTTTAGTTGCTTCTGCGGCTGCGCAATTCATTTGCCTAGGTCATGGCCGAACTGTTGGCCTACTGAGCAATATCGCGGGATTTTGTCTCACTAGAATAACCGAGACAAACAAGGAAGGTCATGGGATATTTGCACAGGTCAACGGTGATTTTGTTTTTAGACATGGTCTCTGTTCAACATGACGACCAAAGGAAGCTTTGATTTGTTTACCGACTATTCGGAAAAACACTCAGCATTAGTACAGACAACTAGACTGATTCTGTATTGTTTTGCGTTTGTATTATTTCCTTGATGATAACAGTTATGTACATTGCTTTTGGATTGGTGTGTGTGTGTGTGTGTGTGTGTGTGTGTGTGTGTGTGTGTGTGTGTGTGTGTGTGTTTGTGTATGTGTTTGTATGTAACTGTGTGTGTGTGTGTTTGCGTGTACGCGTGTGTGGGTATGTCTGTGTGTGGGTGTGTATGTGTGATTGTGTGTGTGTGTGTGTACGTGCGTATACGCGTGTACGCGTGTGTGTCTATGTCTGTGTGTGACTGTGTGTGTGTGTGATTAAGCGTGTGCGTATGTTGTGTGTGTGTGGGAGGGGGGTTGTGCATCAATGGTGTGTTCCTTGTCTCTATATACATTTCGCCAAAACATAATGACGACAACGTTTGCATCTAATTCAAGTATTGACTTGACTATCTAGATATATTTTACATAGATCAGGTTTACCGCCGCTTTAATAAGGGTATACCATCAACATAGACCGGGCAAAAACAGAAGAGAAACATGACAACCAAGTGACTAAATTGAAAAACAAAAGAATTCAGAATTTTGGGCTGCAAAATCGAACCAAGGGACTGCAACATCTCTCCTATTTGTATCGTCCTAAGTCAATCACTGAATGTTCCAGCTGATTACAGCGAGTTCTATCCGTTTTGAATGTAAAAATCAAAACTTGACTAAATGTAAAAAGTCCAATTCATTAGACATTACGCCATACGCTTTATTCAGTCTGACGTAGCTTCATTGTCTATTATATGACGGCTTTCCATTGCAGAATCGTAAATGTACTTGAACTACATATATGTAGGTCATTGATATCAATAAAATGAATTCTCGCAATTTGTGTGTGTGTGTGTGTGTGTGTGTGTGTGTGTGTGTGTGCGTGCGAGGGTGCGTGCGCGTGTGTGTGTGTGTGTGGGTGTGGGTGTGTGTGTGTGTGTGTGCTGTGTGTGGGTGTGTGAGTGCCAATAGCCAAAGGCGTACCATGGGACTCGGACGAACTGGACACAGTGGTCATTAATCCTCTTTCTATTGTTCCTGCTTTTCGGTGTTTTCGTGTTCGTGAGGAATTCCGGCCCCGTCCCTTAAAGAGACAAACCCTGTCTTTTGGGGGGGCCTCGATCATTGTGCGAGTGTACTCTAGGAAGCAAGGAATTTTCATGTGTGGATTTATGTATAGGAAGCTCGGGTGGGAACCAAAAGGTCGAAGTACAAAAGGTCGAGGCACAAAAAGGTCGAGGACATTTGGTCGAGGGTCAAAAGGTCGAGTGTGACAAAAGGTCGAGTGCGACAAAAGGTCGAGGGAAAATCACCTACGTTCTGAAACTTGTCTCTTCATGTTTGTTTGTTTGTTTGCTTAACGCCCAGCCGACCACGAAGGGCCATATCAGGGCGGTGCTCCTTTGACATATAACGTGCCACACACAAGACAGAAGTCGCAGCACAGGCTTCATGTCTCACCCAGTCACATTATTCTGACACCGGACCAACCAGTCCTAGCACTAACCCCGTAATGCCAGACGCCAGGCGGAGCAGCCACTAGATTGCCAATTTTAAAGTCTTAGGTATGACCCGGCCGGGGTTCGAACCCACGACCTCCCGATCACGTGGCGGACGCCTTACCACTAGGCCAACCGTGCCGGTCCCTCTTCATGTAAATATATCCTTCGCGAGTACAATTAAGGTCTAGCTATTTTGACGAACTGACCATTTTAATTGTATACATAAATCAAAAATACAAAAGCAGATAGACTGCCAGCGTTTGAAAATTTAGAATCAGAAAACAAGCATGGTAGTCATGGTTATCTTTTGGAATGTTTAATTTGTTAAAATTACATTTGCATGAATTCCCCACTCACATGAAAACAACTGGAACCAAAATTGCAGTACATAGCAAAAAAACGTGAAAGGTACGTTCCTTACTATCTTTAACTCTATAGTGTATTCCAAAAAGCCTACCCAGGCTTGCGCTTGGGACAGAATATTTTACCAGTGTGTGTAGAAGTTTCCGGAAAAGTATTGGACATAAGTTTATGAAATGTTACATCAGCATTCTCCGAGATTTTATCCCGGCAATTTTGTTTTCATGTTTTTGAAAACGAGTTTTTTTGTGACGTCATATCCGGTTTAGACGCCGCACTTAGGACTTAGTGACCACATTTGTGAAGCAAACCGATTGAAACTTTGATCAAACTAATTTTGACTTTATCCGGACTTTAGATCGGAGAGGGCCCATGTGCCTTTAAACCACAAACAAGGCTTTTTTTTTGTTTTGCTCAGCTGTGGAAACATTGGCGTAATTCGACCCTTATCATTAGGAACCTGTATGGTCGGCAGTGGGGCGGTACACGATATAACACCTTCTTTATACGAGACTGCATGGTCATATATAACGACCATCTCAAAATAACACGGCCATGCATGACTGCGCTGCGGCATGTTTGAACGGACATGTAGACGGGTGCAGTGGCGTGGTGGTAAGACGTCGGCCTCCTAATCGGGAGGTCGTGAGTTCGAATCCCGGTCGCTGCCGCCTGATGGGTTAAGAGTGGAGATTTGTCCGATCTCCCAGGTCAACTTATGTGCAGACCTGCTACTGACTTAACCCCCTTCGTGTGTACACGCAAGCACAAGACCAAGTGCGCACGAAAAAGATCCTGCAATCCATGTCGGAGTTCGGTGGGTCATGGAAACACGAAAATACCCAGCATACCTACTCAACAAAAGCAGAGTGAGGTGACTATGCTCCCAGAGTATAGTGTGGGGAACCCAAATGGGCAAACGAGCTCACACGTAACCAGAAACATTCTGGAACGCTGAAGAAGAAGAAGAACGGACATGTACGTTGTTTACTGGACCCTTTAACGAATGGCTGTTCGATCTTGCCACAAGGGTTCTGCTGATCTCGCTACCGCGTTTAGGACGTGTTGTTGTTGTTGTTGTTGTGGTGGTGGAGGTGGTGGTGGTGGTGCTACTGTTGTTGTTGTTGTTGTTGTTGTTGTGGTGGTGGTGGAGTTGGTGGTGGTGGTGGTGCTACTGTTGTTGTTGTTGTGGTGGTGGTGGAGGTGGTGGTGGTGCTACTGTTGTTGTTGTTGTTGTTGTGGTGGTGGTGGAGTTGGTGGTGGTGGTGGTGCTACTGCTGTTCTTGTTGTTGTTGTTGTGGTGGAGGTGGTGGTGGTGGTGCTATTGTTGTTCTTGTTGTTGTTATGGAGGTGGTGGTGCTACTGTTGTTGTTGTTGTGGTGGTGGTGGTGGAGATGGTGGTGGTGCTACTGTTGTTGTTGTTGTGGTGGTGGTGGTGGAGATGGTGGTGGTGCTACTGTTGTTGTTGTTGTTGTTGTTGTTGTTGTTGTTGTTGTTGTTCTTAATGTTGTTAGTTTATCGTTGTTGGTACTGTTGCTAATGATATTAATGATGATTAATTAAATACTGTTGGGATGGTACTGTGACAAATGGATTTGTACATATTTTATTCTAAATGAATGTTTAGCATTTTCATTAAATGTGTGCAGTTTTGCTTGTCATACTTTCAATCTGCATAGTGTGGCCTGATTATTGTAAGCTCTGCTTTCATTGGTTACCCCGTTTGGAATTGACCAATGGAGGAGGAGGAGGTTGGTATGGCCTGATTATTGTAAGCTCTGCTTTCATTGATTACCTCGTTTGGAATTGACTAATAGAAGAGGAGGTTCCTAATTGGAGGAACTTTAGGTAGCCATGTTTGTTGTGTGAGTCAGAACATTCTCAATTGTCACTGAAGGAAAGTGTGTCTGTCCAAGTCTACACATCTGTAGAATGCTTCTCAACCAGCATTGAGGCCAACTGTATTTGCCTCATGCATTGACAAATCATGGTTGATTTATTGCTGTGATTACACAGGTATTTATTGATTTGTGTTTGTACGGTAGTCTTCATTGATGAAATGATTTTTCAGAATAATGTTGTGAATTGGATCAGAAGATGTGTGAGCTGTTGTCAGCCATTTTGGAAAAGAATGTTTGTATTTTCCTTTGTAATGTAGTATCTGGTAATTGGGCTGAAATGATATTGTAATAGCATAGGCTAGTTGATGGATGAATGTGGTATTATTGAGTAAGAGTGGAATTAATATTTTATGGGGAAGTTTGACTAAAATTGAGTGGTTGGAGTCAACATGGAAACTGAGTGGTTGAAAATCATGGAAAAGGATTTATGGATTCAACTTGGGAAGAAAGGATAAAATTTCAGTGTTCTTCAAGAGTCTTGTGATGGTATAAACTTTTTATACAGCACCCCGGTTGGAGCCAGGATGTCACTCCGATGTGGGAAGAGAAGAAGAAGATTTCCCCTCCTTGTCACCACTGCACTGGAAGGACAGATGCAGCGGCAAGGTTGAAACTCAGCGCAGGAGTTCTTGGGCCAGGTGGTAACCCACTCCATGTCTCACCATTACCATGTATCTTCAATGGCGTGACATGGGCCAAGATTATGTACCCGCTGAACTGTAAGTAGTATGTGCACTAAGAATCCACGGAGATAAACATTGAGACAACTTCAGTGAGGAACAGAATTTCCTCCACTCAACCACTCAACATATTATTATTCCCCTGTGAAATTAACGGACTGTTTATTGTGTGTGAATCGCCATATATGTATTTTGTGTGTATGATCTGAATATAGGTGCAAAGGGAGATGTGTTTACGTCTTTGTACCTAGCTTGAGTGCTGTACTGTGTGTGTGTGTAATGTGAGTGAATAAGTAAACAGAGATAGAACATGCACTTTTGATAGAATATTTATTTACACACAGACACTTCTTAATATTTATAACTTTAACAAATTTCTGCAAAACCCCCTCGTAACAGGTACATGGATTGGTGAGTGAACTGGTGCGGTTTGATTGTTTTTACAATTTCATTTAACTATTTACACCCCCGGTATAGGGGTGTGTATAGGTTTCGCTCGATGTGTTTGTTTGTTTGTTTGTTTGTGTTCGCATATAGATCTCAAGAATGAACGGACCGATCGTCACCAAACTTGGTGAACAGGTTCTATACATTCCTGAGACGGTCCTTACAAAAATTGGGACCAGTCAAACACACGGTTAGGGAGTTATTGGTGGATTAAGATTCTACAAGGACTTATAGAGGGACATATTAATGGTCAAAGGGAAATAACCACACTTGTTAGCAGTGCCTGCTCAGTTGGTGGCAGTGAGAATGCTAAGGACGGGGGTGTTTTTCCTACCTCGGAGGAATTTCTTGTTTTTTGTAGATTGAGAGATCGATGCTGACCCTAATCAATTGAAGCTTGGATGCCTGTGAATTTATTTTCCTAAATAATTAAATGCGATATCAATGTGTGTATTCATTGTATTTACCTTTCTTATGATGTGTTCATTAGAACAGTTACAAACAAAATCAGATAACAACAAAGTCTGTATTCGGAAGTTTTCTGAGATGTTAAGGTGGCAGTTCTACCTAGCAACGGGTACCAACATCATAACGGAGATATATGGACTAAATGTTTGTGGATTTTGACACAATTTTGAGGAGAGATAGCTAAAACCCCATTTATGCAGCAGGTATTATTAGAAATCCATTGGTTTAATACTGAACTGGGGTACATAAATAAACGTAAAAAATCATTATGGCAGATAGTGTGAATGTATTGTGTGCTCTGTCACCCTTGTAGTTTTATATATTAGAGACTTCACATACTTTTAGATAATGAGTGTGTTGGGATCCTAAACCTTATTGTAATTCAATCAAGTTTGCGTTTTAATGAAACAGATCCTGTGATTGGTCAGAATGCCCCAACTCATTAAAAATTACCGGTCATTAATTGTCGATAACCACTCGCTAAAAAATCCATTAACAACCTGCTGGCGAGGCGCATTGATACAGCCTCAACTAGTCTCGGTTAGCTTTGAGGGTCATTTTACAAGTAAGAAATATGAAGGCAAACGAAACACCGAGACCTTAAGTCATGCGAAGTGATGACGTCGAATACGTGACGTAAGTGTATGCATGAATTCTTCCGGACTACGTCAGTCAATTCCAAAGATCGCTTTTGTGATGAAAAGAATTTGTTTTAGAGTTTGCTGTCCAGAAACCCGTCAAAAAAGAAGGGAAAATGTGTGTGAAAGAAAACAAAACAGGAGCAGAGTGATACGATAGGAATACAGAGACATATTTCTTGGGACTTGACCCTTGCAAATGGAAGCATGTTAATGTGTAATTATGCAAGCTGTCAGTAAAAATATCATCATGTTATGTACATGCCCATTTCGGTAAAAAAAAAAGTTTTTATTTTAACCACTTCAACTTGCCCAACACTGAATTTAGTCAAAATTACTGTTTTTTGGGAGGTTCAGCATTCTGAAAATGCTGCAAACAAAAAGTGTGCCAAATTTAAACAGTCTATCTTGAATAGTTCAGAAGATATCCATGTCAAACCACAGAAAATGTGCGATTTTCACTACCCCTTATTTGACATCAAATTTGTCAAACGACACCAGTGATGCAAAACAAAGTTGAAAAACACATCGAAAGACTCAAATCTTGGTCTGCACGAAGTGACAACTCAGACAAGATGGCGGAGAGAAGTCCTTATTTCAAACTGCCGAGGGAGCGGTTATTATTTTACAGGCAAAGGCGGTTGATAGCGATGACGTGTCCATGTGTTCATTTACCGGAAATGGGAGATATAACCTTGAACGGTTGAAAACGACGTTAAACACCAAATAAAGTAAAATAAACGTCTGTGGCAACTTTTGAAAGAAGTTCAATACCTGCTTCAATGCTTCTTGAAACCACCCTGGAAGAAGCTTTCTGTTTTTTGACGACAAAAAGCCACCTATCTGCCGCAACAAATATTCCCTGAGAAAACTTGACACACTGTAAAGAGAGTGACACATACTACCTTGTCACAAAGACATACATCCGTATTTGCAAAGGACGGGTGGAGGAGCTTCTAACGGGTAAGACAGAGGGGGCGCGCGAGGTACTGACTCGCCTCCGCCCGTCTCGCCCCCGCTTTGTAGAAGCCGACTTCACGCTCTGATTCCTTTCAACCTATCTGGGGTGTCAACTCGCCGCGAAGCGCAGTGGCAATTCGCCACCGCATATTCCATGTGATGAAGTCATGCTGTATTTTTCACGTTTGTCGATCATAAGAAGTGGAAATATACACCACAATTCTACCTGTGTAAAAAAAGATGATTTACACAAAGCCTTCTAATTGACTGATAAAAGGAATAATGACAAACAAACAGATTGGAAGTGTATATCTATATATACATATCCCATGAGCTGCTTCTTTGTCTCTGTAATGCAACTATGGGTATATAGGGGAAAGGCCCTAATTACCGGACGGGCGCCTAATAACGGACACGCGATATCTCAGAAATGGTAGGTCACAACAACAAAAAATGTGTGCGAAACGATTCAGTGATATCCCCTTACACTTCGCACCAAAATAACATGGCGACTGAACGCACGCATTCTGCACAGTAAGTGGTTTTCTGTTTTTCGCACTCTCACTGTAATTTTAGACATTTGTAAACTAAGTGCAGCAAGAAGTTACGACTTTCTAAGATGAATTGATTGGTTGAAGTAGATAGTACATACACTCTATTAGTAAATACCATGCAATACGACATACTCAATGAACGTATTTTTCCAACAGCTGCATTGTAACTCCAACTAGTGGGGTTTTCCAAATACCGTCCACCACGTGCGCCCAAATAACGGACTATGTAATATGTGTAAAAAATATAGATCCCTGGTAATATGTAATAAATGTGTGTGTGTGTGTGTGTGTGTGTGTGTGTGTGTGTGTGTGTGTGTGTGTGTGTGTGTGTGTGTGTGTGTGTACCTGGCGGTATGGCCAAAATGCTACATAAATGGATTTATGCACCAGTTTCACGTGATATTGCTACATAAAACATGATTCTGTTACATATTTGTTGATGTGCTACATGAACTCAAAATGTGATAAGGTTACATAAACATGGTGTTGTGAAATGCTACACGTTTTTGAAAATGCAACATAAGTTTTTTATCAATGCCACAGCTACATAAAATTCTATTCATTTTTATGAGAATATGCATGAGGAGAAGTGACCTTGTTTCCACTTATTTTTGTGTGTGTGGGTTTGTTATTTTCTTTAAGTAAAAGATAATTTCTGATGATGAAAAATATAGTAGTTTAAGTGATAAACGAACAAAACAAAATTTTAATAAAAAATAAAAACAACAGTGTTTCTTGTGATTTCTGTCACTTATTTTTCACACACACACACACAATTTTCTTCATTATAAGTGTATGAAAGTGTGTTTGTTTTCAGCCCATACCCTAAATGACTGGATACTACATGTACTGAATTAGCTTGAGTTCTGATAAATTTTACCCTCATAGGTTCAAGTTTGTATTTTCTTTGAAAGTAGTGTATACCTATTTATAGAAGTGTCAAAAAGTGCTGTCTTTCAAGGTATTTGTCGTGTCTGAAGTAAACATTCATTTTTTCTTTGTACTACAAAGGTTAAGTGTCAATATACGGAGCAGAAATGCCCACATGCAATGACAACCACAACATTGAAAAGACATGACAACATATGTCACAACACAGAAGAAGTCAATTAAGCAACACGGTTTTCAACATATTTATTTTGTCTGAAAAAAGGATCTTTACAGTTTGAATCCTCCACAAACTGAGAAACTGGATATTCTGAATAAAACAAAATTCATATAATCTTGTTATTCATCAACATAACACATACACTATGAGGAAATAAAACCCATACACTCATTAACATCTCAAATATCAACTAAACAACAAGAAAAAGTCAACAGTGTGGTATTTCAAACTGATCAACCAAATGAGACAAAAACTTGTGTGAATCCGCAAATCTACAGAGAAAGCTTGGTATCCTTATCTTGGACTGTTGCCAACAAATCCAATCCAGAACAATCTAATCTGAATCCTGAACAATTGTTCTGAAAGGTTATTCTTTCATGGTAAGAACATAATTACATAAAACTACATTACACAGGAAATTGAAACACTATTAAAGGCACACGCCTTCCCGTGTAGACAGATCAGGTCACCGTCACAGATGTGTTCAAGCTTTTACATGCCAAACATGGGACAAGACCATCCTTCAACTTAGCCACAAAACGGCCCACACTTGAGACACAAACAAAATAAAAACACACACATGCATTCTGAAATGTAAATAGGATTAGTCATTTGCCACAGCACACATTTTGTGTAACTGCTACATAAAGTGAAGAGATATTAAAGCAACACTACCAAACACTGTCTAGCATTTGATCACAAGAAGAACACCAAATGATTATATTTATATTCATCCATCCATTAAATGCAATAGTTTCATCTTCACTAAACATGCACTTTTCATAAAACAAAGTATTAAACACAAAATGTATTTTGTCTATAGCTGCTACATAGTGTTTGAGATTCTAAAACAATACTGGCAAGTACTGTACAGTGTTTCATTCCCAGAACAAAAATATCCTCATGTGATGTATAACATGCACTTCTAAAGTTCTACTAAACCTCATATATATACCCCCCCCCCCCCCCCAGTGTGTTTGTCGCTTTACTAATATATCTTAAAACTAAAGTGAGCAACTTAATTTCCTACAACTTATCTAAAGTCAACTGTCATATATTTTGAAATACGAATACATGTATTCACATACCAGTAATTATTCTTCAATAGCAACAACTAGACATGATTGTTCATGACTGGCAAACATTGTCCAGTGCTTTATCCCAGGATGAAAACATTACCGTGCTTAAAACAGGCTTCAGTTCAATTCAATACTTTACTCTACATTCTTAGAGAACTCCCCCCCCCCCCCCCCCCAAGTTAAATGCTCAACCCTCCTTCTTGCCCTGCCCACCACCCCTTTCTTTACTTTTCTTTCTTCATTTGGTGTTTAACGTCGTTTTCAACCACGAAGGTTATATCACGACGGGGAAAGGGGGGAGATGGGATAGAGCCACTTGTTAAATGTTTCTTGTTCACAAAAGCACTAATCAACAAGAAGAGCAAACGCTCGATCGAGTCACTTTCGCAGTTCTGAATATTATATGAGGCAATTTTTCCTTCAAGACATACCTGTGACCTTGAAAAAGGTCAAAGGTCACCAAAGCAGACGTCAAAGTGTAGAGGTCACTGGGAGTCACGTTCACATAAAATTTGAGCCCGGTCACTTTTACAGTTTCCGAGAAAAGCCCAACGTTAAGTTGTGTGTTGCCGAACAGAAAAGGCTAGTTATCTCCCTTGTTTTTCTGATAACGTTCGTAAAAGGCTACAGATGTAAATACTTTGATGTAAAGAATAATCCTACAAAGTTTCAATCACATCCGATGAACTTTGTCAAAGATATAAAATGTCTAATTTTTCCTTTGACGCTGACCTGTGACCTTGAAAAAGGTCAAAGGTCAACGAAACCATCGTTAAAGTGTAGAGGTCATTGGAGGTCACGACTAAACAAAATATGAGCCCGATCGCTTTGATAGTTTCCGAGAAAAGTCCAACGTTAAGGTGGTGTCTACGGACGGCCGGCTGGACAGACTAACACTGACCGATTACATAGAGTCACTTTTTCTCAAGTGACTCAAAAAATTGCTCCAGGGGCTTGCAACGTCTTACTGGGAGAATGCAAGTTTCCAGTACAAAGGACTTAACATTTCTTACATACTGCTTGACTAAAATCTTTACAAACATTGACTATATTCTATACAAGAAACACTTAACAAGGGCAAAAAGAGAAACAGAATCCGTTAGTCGCCTCTTACGACATGCTGGGGAGCATCGGGTAAATTCTTCCCCCTAACCCGCGGGGGGAGCCCACCACCCCAAGAAGATTGAAACAACCATCTAAACTGAGAAACAACAGACTACATTTATGAAGATGAAGATTATATATTATGCAATATAAATAGATTCACAGTTCCTTAAAGGCACACTCCTTCCCGTGTGAACAGATCAGGTCACTGTCTCAGATGTGTTCAAGCTTTTAATGGGACAAGACCATCCTCCAACTTAGTCACATGCCAAATATCAGCACCCTGACTGCTTCCTGTGGCAAACAGAATTTAAAAAAAAATTCATTGAATTAAGATTGCGAAAAATCCTGCTCGCCACATCAAGCAGTCAGGGTGCTAATATTTGGCATGTGACTAAGTTGGAGGATGGTCTTGTCCACTGTAAAAGCTTGAACACATCTGACACGGTGACCCGATTAGTTTACATGGGAAGGCGTGTGCATTCAATGTTTTATCCACACAAATACATTTACTAAACCAAAACAAAAATCCAAGTTTTCTCTTTTTACTACTCCTAAATCAAAATCAATATGCCCAAATACAACTGTTAAAGCTGTACTATGTGTCAGAACATTTGTGACATTATCAAAATCCCTTTGCAACTGAATTCTCCATCACTGAGTAAATTAAAAGTTGCCATAGAACTTAAAAGAGAGGGAAGCAAGTGTTCATGAAACTCGGCTCATGTTGTATATTTAACTGAACCATGAAACAGACCCTAATAGTCTTCAAAGTCTTTTTGAGAAACAAGAAGTTTTCACACTATTTGGCCTTATTTTTATGCATGCGAATTTCCATCCTAACTCTGTTATACAACTGTTTGAGTGAGTAATTGCAGAACAAATCTTCAAAGTTTCTTCCAGCTTTCTTGATGTGTTTTACCACATCACACTGTTTGACTGCACCTCCATTTGTTGCTTTGTCTTGAATGAAAGGAGCACAGCATCTCCTTAACCGTTCACGGTCAACCTTGGTGAACACTTCTGGTTTTCCAAAACGACTGGGAAGACAACTGCTAGTAGGTTCAACCGTCAATGTGGATGTCAACGTGGATGACACTGGTAGAGAGGGAATGACACTGACTTCACTTTCTTCCATCTGGACTGATTCTAACACGCTGTTGTCTAGTAGCTCACAGTCATCTTCATCACTATCCTGTTCATTCCATGCAACGTGCCGGTGCAAAATTTGCCTGAATTTGCTAGTACACTGAATGCCTGAGGATGTGTCATAATGCCTATCGGCGGTTGCTATCGAGTGGTCCATATGTTTTGCCACAGTTTCCTGCTCTTCTCTAGGGATGTCCTGTTCTCGCAAAAGTGTAATTACTGTCTTTCGAATCAGAGTGCATGTGACATGTGGGACCTGTACACTTTCAATGATGCCAAAATCATCAAATGCTGCTTGGAGGAACCTGTTAATGTCACTTACAGCTGCTTCTTGTCCACTGCTAAAACAGAAAACCTGGTCAACATTGCTATTTGCTATCCTGACGTTGCTGATAAAATAAACCAGACTGTCATAGTCCTGCCTGCTGAAATGTACAGCGGCTGACCCTGAACTCCTGTAGGTTTTTCCGCTATCAACCAGTACAACTTTTAAATCACCTTTTTCTCTGGCGTTCAAAACATGTGTCACAGTCATCGCACAAAAAATCCCTGTCCTCTTACCGTTCAAAAAAGCTGTGTGCAAGAGAATATGGTTACGTATTTTATCTACGTCAGCGACTTTGCAGGTTGTTGCTCCTTTCTTCTTCTCTTGAGAAATTAATCTTTTGGCCATTTGAGAATCAATGTATTTGACAATCAAGTCCTCTGGAATTTTCACTTCTCTGATTTTGTCTTTTCGTCGCTGGATGTCCTCTGCAACAAATTTGTTGATGCAGCGGACAGTTCCAGCCAATGAACATCGCATCCCTCCGATGTCCAGGTTTGGGTATGTAATTTCAACAAAATCTAAGAAATGGCTCAAAGATGCCAAGAAATTTTTGACTGTGCCCCAGGTCTTGGAGCCTTTGATCTTCTCAAGAACACTTTCCTTTTCTGCAGATGGCTTTCGTGATAGAGTTTTTAACAAAGCAAGTTTGGCAATGGGGAATGGTTCCTGACCCAAAGACTCTGTAAGTATGGTCTTCACCATAGATTCTGTTCTTTTGTTTTGATTTTGTTTGTCCAACTTTTTCTTCTCATCCAGATCAGGTGGTATGTAACAACCACCTTCCAGTGAACTTAACCAAATACCAAACTCTTTACTCAAGCTTTCTGCTGTGTGCAAGCCAGTTTGGCAAACTGAATCCACAACCTTACATATTTTAGCCATTTTCAAAGCTTCTACCCTTGGCAGATTGTGGCATTTGGACATCAAATGCAGGTCTGGTCTTTGACCAGACCACACACATTGAGTAAAGCAACATTCTTTTTTCACAATTTGTCTTTTGGGCTCATTTTTTCGCCTGGAATTTCTTATCATGTCTGCTTGTTCCCATTCAGGTAAGTCAGGATGTGCGCTTCTCATATGTCTCTGAACATTTACACAAAAAGCAGTACAATCCTGCTTAGGACAGTGGTATCGATGTCTCTTCTTTTTTCCATTAGGTCGCTGTTTGCGGTTTCTAGTGCGAAAAATCCTTTTTCTCCGACGATGCAGACTGTTCTCAGTGGGGCATACTGCAACACAAAATATATTGTGAACACAAGTAAATAATTGGAACAGCAAATGCATAAATGGCTCTTACACTTATAATCACAGTCAAACATTTATCAACAGCCACACATTAAATATTTCTCGGTGCATGTAGGTTTTTGAGAAATAATGGAAAATACAAAAGTCACAAAGCAACACTATCTGGGGAGCTACTGATCAAAGGAAAGAAGAAAAACCCACTGTGCAAAGCCTATAAAAGGCACACTCCTTCCCGTGTGACCCGATCAGTTCACTGTTTGAGATGTGTTCAGGCTGTTATGCGACGAGATCACCTCCCAACTTAGTCACATGGCAAACATACACACCCTGACTGATTGCTGTTTTTTAATGAATGAATAAGTCAGCTGACTTTTTACGCAATTAATTCATCAATACAGCAGTCCCTGCAATGTACAGCCCCCCGGCGTGAGCGGACACCTGACATGTAGGGACACATTTGCTCGGCACGAGTGTTTTCCTTCTATATCCCCCCCCCCCCCCCCCTTAAACGGACACCTGCAAAACGTGGACACTCATTTTCGGTCCCAACAGCAAGTCATACCTCCAATGTACGGACAGACCATGTCAAATTTTCACCACAACAAAATCGATAATCAGTACATGGCTGGAGGGAGTGAGAGAGAGGGAGGGAGGGGGGGGGGGGGGGGTGTTGTAGCTGGCTAAACTCTGTGGGGTGTCCGGTGTCACTGCATGTCAGCACTGAGCAGGAAGAGCATTGGAGAGAAATAGAGGTGTACTCTTCCACACAATTTCCAAGCATCAGTTGTCAGGACTTGGGGTAGGCATTAGTGAGGGAGAGTGGTAGCTGTGTTATGTAGGCCTACAGTGTATATCCGACTGAAGAGTGAAAAGTCACTGCCATGCCACATGATCGGCATGCAGTCAATAAAGCCAGACAAGAAGAAAATAAATTAAATGATTATGACATGCAGCTCTATCTGCTGCTATTTATTCAAACTGGTTTTCAAGCTTATTCTTGCAAAGCATCTGCACACGCTCCTCTGTGCTGTGTTTGTGTGGCTGCTTTCATATGTCAGTGCATGGTGAGTGTGTTCACTGCCTCCGGCCTTGAGGATTTGTTTTATCTCTTCTTTTCAACACTTTTCATACAAATCATTTTTACAGAACGTTTAAAGAAGTATTAGGAGTTTATTGTTATTGTTTAGTAGCCACAAGAAGTGATTAGCATAGACTCAATCCTGTTGTTTGTGTGTCTCTGTGAGTGTATGGGGGAGGGGGTGGTGTGGTCACCCCTCCCGTGACCGGACACCTGCAATGTACGGACAGTTTTGCTATGGCCCAAGGGTGTCCGTTCATGAGAGGGACGGTTGTAACTTCTTTCGGTGCATAGAGAGCTCAGTGATGTTCCTAGGCCTCGATCTTCAAACATTTACGCATTGTTTTGTGATCTGACGCATTGGTCCCATCCCCGGCCGGTCATATGTCCAATAGAAGCCCGGACTTGACCCTGCTGTAACCTTATAATGTGCAGGCCAGAAAGTGGCGAGTATTTTACTTGCCGTGGCGAGTAGAAACATGTAACTGGCGAGTACAAATGTTCATTTACTCGCCAAATGCCAGTTAAGTTGTTGGTTTGGCTAGTAAAGTTTGCTCTATTTGTGGTGCTTATTTATAAAAGACCACCCCCCACCAGGAATAAATACTGAAATAAGACTGTAATAAATTTAGCGGCAGCGCCGTTAACCTCGCCCAAGGAAAAGTTTAAGTGTATTGATAAGTTGTTTTGTTCGTTTGAATTTCTTGTTTGGTTTTGTCTGTTCGGGTGTTTGCTGGTTTGTCTTTTGAATTTCTGCAATTTTGAACATTTTTTTTTTCAACTTGTTGTACTTTTCTTTCCTTTTTAGGTACCTTGTATTGCTATGAATGCTATCATGAAAATACAACTGACTTTCTTTTGTTTTCACGTTTCGCTTTGTGTGTTTATTCTGGAAAAAACAGACATTATGTTTTCGCATGTGTCATACATTGTCAAATGCATAGAGAAGACCAGGAGGAACAAAGCTATGAAAGTTAAAGGCAGAGTAAGCCTCCCGTAAACCATCACAGATACGGTCAGGCTTTTACACACATTACAAACACCATTTCATTTAAACACTCACCAATTGAGAACATCCTAGGTGCCCTCCGTAAAGAGCGAGCAATTTTCAAAGAATTTATTTTTGCGTGGTTTATCTTACCCCTGAGCCATCGTGAACCCGTGTGATCCAGTTTTCCCTTTTTACAATGCAGTCGTCATAGTTAGTCATTTGAATGCGACTCGACGTGAGCTTATCTACAATAGCACGTTTTTTTTATGCACGAAACAACGGCTGTGGTTCACAAGAACTCTAGAGATGGCTTTTGACTGTTGAGAGGAACGGCGATTTGCACTGATAAACCGGCCGTCGTCTGCTACGACCCTTGCGTGACCCTGCTTCCGGGCTTTTCTTTTTTTAAACTTTCACAACTTCGAATTGTTCTGATCTTGTCTTGATAAAAAACGAATTCTTTTATGATTAAAGAATGTTTGTGTAACAAGCTGTCAATTTATTATTTAGATTTTAAAAGTTAGGTCTAGCGCAAAAACGAGGCGCCGTTGTTGTTAACAGAACAAGTCTACGAAAATAAATTCTTTGAAAATGTCTCACGCTCGACAGAAAGCAGCCAGGATGTTCCCGTTCGGTGAGCGTTCAAATGGAAGTATGCTTGTACTGTATTTAGACGCTCGGGGAGCTCTGTGATGGTTTACGGGAGGCTTACTGTGCCTTTAAGTGCAGAGAGGAAAAGAAAATATTTACATGGTTCCTCGCTGAGCAAGTCTTGTTGATGACTTCTTGAAGGGGATGAGGATGAGTGGGGTGCCCTTTGGAGTGACCCGGAGGAACTCGAGGAAAGGAAAGGGCTGCGCCTCGTTTCACTGCTGCCCACAGGACGATTGCCGCTGTGGTTATGCCTTCTGACAGAACACAAAAATATTACATTCTATATGGTGATTCTATGACACAGGTAGGGGCCAAAATAAAACGCAACCAATTTGGATTGGGAATTCTTTATTACCACAGAAAGAAAGAAAAAAATCAGTCAATATGAAAACTTAGGTCACACAGAGCCTTGAAATAATTTCATTTTATTTTATTAGAAATACAAACAAAAACATGAAAATATCCAAGTCATTCCCACCGACCTGCAAATATTTTCATTCAATTAACTGATTACTCACTTTGAGATATAATGGTTACATGTTTGAAAAGGGAATGTATGAATCTATGACTTTAATCATTGCTATCGTCAAACGTAACATGAATCAGTTAGACATATAGACAAACACACTAAAAGCTCTGAACTCTATGCTTTTCATTCAAGAAATTATAACTGTTGCTAATATTGCCCAAAATCCATCTTGAATTTTGAACAGGGTTTTCTAGATTTTGATTATGTCTGGAGGCCATAAAACCCCGAATCAGATTGAAGTTCTAAAGCTCTGGCGCTAAAATCAATCTAAAAAGTCATTGTGTCCTACTCTTAGACCCTGCTGTGACCTCAAAATTCCACAAGGGTCAAACAGATTGCCTTGAAGACTGGGGTCATCAAACCCTCAGAGGGGGAAGTTTCAATGCCACAGCGTCAAAAACATTCCAAAAAATGACAATTTTCTATTATTTTTTATCTAATCTTGACACTTTTTTGATTCATGTCTGGAGGTCATCAAACTCTGAAAATGCTCTAGCTTCATCAACATTTCAGACAATGATAATTTTCCAGGTTTTGACTGGAAGTCAACAATCAATAAAAGGATGATTTTTAATAGCTGCAATAGCATCCGATAAAACGCCAATGTTACGTTTGTCCACAGACAGCCGTCAGTGTCCATGTCCAACCCTTGAGTCACCGCTGTGTCACATCTAAGACCTGCCGCTCATTCTGCCGTAAGTGCAGTTGGCTGATTACACCTAAACGCGCACACACATTGGCAGCGCAACTGTCAGTTTCCACTATGAGGAAGACACCTGAATTTCCCAGCTACAGGATTGTGGAATTATGAAAACAACAAAGAGCATATCATTCTGTACATTATTGTTTTTCTAGCACAATAGGTGAAAAACATTATTGACACTAACAAGCCCTGATACAGCTCCATGCACTTGGCAAAGCTATCAACAACTGTATTTGGTTTATGAAAAGCAAGGTACCTTCTCTTAAAGCTTCTCTTCTGTTGATGACTTCTTGAAGGGGATGAGGATGAGGAAGACGAGGTAGATGAGTGGGGTGCCCTTTGGAGTGACCCGGAGGAACTCGAGGAAAAGGAAGGGCTGCGCCTCGTTTCACTGCTGCCCACAGGACGATTGCCGCTGTGGTTATGCCTTCTGACAGAACACAAAAATATTACATTCTATATGGTGATTCTATGACACAGGTAGGGGCCAAAATAAAACGCAACTAACTTGGATTGGGAATTCTTTATTACCACAGAAAGAAAGAAAACAAGTCGCGTAAGGCGAAAATACAATATTTAGTCAAGTAGCTGTCGAACTCACAGAATGAAACTGAACGCAATGCCATTTTTCAGCAAGACCGTATACTCGTACCATCGTCAGTCCACCGCTCATGGCAAAGGCAGTGAAATTGACAAGAAGAGCGGGGTAGTAGTTGCGCTAAGAAGGATAGCACGCTTTTCTGTACCTCTCTTTGTTTTAACTTTCTGAGCGTGTTTTTAATCCAAACATATCAAATCTATATGTTTTTGGAATCAGGAACCAAGAAGGAATAAGATGAAAGTGTTTTTAAATTGATTTCGACAATTTAATTTTGATAATAATTTTTATATATTTAATTTTCAGAGCTTGTTTTTAATCCGAATATAACATATTTATATGTTTTTGGAATCAGAATATGATGGAGAATAAGATAAACGTAAATTTGGATCGTTTTATAAATTTTTATTTTTTTTTTACAATTTTCAGATTTTTAATGACCAAAGTCATTAATTAATTTTTAAGCCACCAAGCTGAAATGCAATACCAAAGTCCGGGCTTCGTCGAAGATTACTTGACCAAAATTTCAACCAATTTGGTTGAAAAATGAGGGCGTGACAGTGCCGCCTCAACTTTCACGAAAAGCCGGATATGACGTCATCAAAGACATTTATCCAAAAAATGAAAAAAACGTTCGGGGATTTCATACCCAGGAACTCTGATGTCAAATTTCATAAAGATCGGTCCAGTAGTTTAGTCTGAATCGCTCTACACACACAGACAGACAGACACACACACGCACATACACCACGACCCTCGTTTCGATTCCCCCTCGATGTTAAAATATTTAGTCAAAACTTGACTAAATATAAAAATCTCATTCTGCCGTAAGTGCAGTTGGCTGATTACACCTAAACGCGCACACACATTGGCAGCGCAACTGTCAGTTTCCACGATGAGGAAGACACCTGAATTTCCCAGCTACAGGATTGTGGAATTATGAAAACAACAAAGAGCATATCATTCTGTACATTATTGTTTTTCTAGCACAATAGGTGAAAAACATTATTGACACTAACAAGCCCTGATACAGCTCCATGCACTTGGCTAAGCTATCAACAACTGTATTTGGTTTATGAAAAGCAAGGTACCTTCTCTTAAAACGTTGACTTGGGTTTGGAGTTCTGCAGCGTCTCCTTCCCCTTGAATGTTCCCCAAGCTTCTTCTCTTCATCCTGAGGGGCACAACATTAAACATTAACAAAAATGGCATGACAATACAAAAAGGGAAACTGGAAACAGGAGTGTAAGCCTTCTGAGCTAAGCAAGTAAACGTAGACATAGTCTGGCAGACCTGATTTTGACCCCTTCAAAACAACAATGTCTCTTTGTCACTAAAATTTGAATAGACGTGTTTGTAATTATTCCCCCCCCCCCCCCCAAAAAAAAAAAAACCCAACAGAACTCACCTTCCCCATATGTAATATGAACCAGCTAGCTCTAGACATCAATTTTCTGACGCTCTTCCTCCAGATATTTAAGAAAATTACAATTTTATATTTTTGACCCAAACTTTTAACCCTTTAGTGACCTGTAAGACTAGGGTCCACCAGACTTGAGTCATGCCCAGAAGTCATCAAACCCTACAAGTCTAAAAGATGCAAGTTTTAAAAAGATAGATGAAATGATGGTGGTTGTTTTTTTAACCCAAACTTGACCCTATTGTAACCTTTAAACTTGTTCTGGTCTGTAAGAGGAGCATGACTAAGGTTCAGAGGCTGTCAAAAATCGAATAACTGAGTGCTCTTATACCTGATTGCAGATATTCCTGGTGTATGGGACATAATACCAACCCCAAAACCAAACTATGTGGTTTATGGGGCGATCGAAAGCTCTTTTTAATTAGCTAGTATCCCTGTAAACAAATTCAAAAACTGATAATTTCCCATTTTATGACCAGAACTTGACCCAACGGTGACCTTGAAATTTGACGACAGACTTAAACCATGTCGAGAGGTAAACAAGTCCCAGAAGCGTGTGAAATTTGAAAGCTTTACCTTCAAAACCTTTCAAGAAATTGCTCAATATCTTTACCTCATGACACCGCTGTTAAGGTCAACCAGACTTGTATCATGTCTTGAAGTTATCAAAACCTAAAAGTGTGTGAAGTTTTAAAGTTCTATCGCTTTAAAAAGGTTCAAGGTCCTGATGATGTGGGTTTCGTACGTCCCATACTATTTTGATCAATGTTGAATCCTTTAAAAAGTATGGGTCAGAAACGATGTCCATCTATCGGAATGTGTAGTCCATAGCATCATCTGACGAAGGTCAAGACAAAAAGATTTAACTTTCCAAAAATCAGAGCAAACCTTATAACAATAATATTTAATTTTCTGTGACCCGAAGCTTGACCCTGATGTGACCTTGAATTTGGCCAGGGTCTACCAGAATTTGGTCATACTGAGAGGTCATAAAACCTGAGAAGTGTGTACAGTTTCTAAGCTCTAGCTTAGAAAACATCTGAAAAACTCCAAAGACAATTGTTTTGTTCACGATCGGCTGTCCAAACAAATGAGTACTGCTCATTACTAAGACTCGCTACTTAACTCAGGTGAGCCAAATATGGAAGAAACTCTTATTTCACTGAGGACAATAAAGGCATATTCTTGCTCAGCAAGGGAGGCTTATCATGACAGAAAGAACATATTCTGCCCAACCTATCAAACATTCACATTGAATATAAATAAATTGGTGTACAACTATGCATAGGTACTGTTTGCCAAAAGCAACATCTAAAAATCAGAGGTGGGTTTTCTGGATCCAGGAATAGTCCACAATAAGTTGTGGAAAACCAAGTGAAGCAGTCAGCTTTAGGCTTTCAACTCATACCATACTGACACACTCTCTTTTTGACAATTTTTACTGAAACTGAAAGTTTGAATAGCATACCTCTGGTTTCCATTCATCCTCACTGGAAAGAGGATCACTGAAATTAAAAACAAGTCAGTTACAAACTGTACCAAAATGAATTAGTTGTCAAACATCTGCAAGATTTTAAAGTTGTTTATGTCAGGTGTTTGAATAAGAGAACATGCACCAAAATAAACAACGCATCATCGTTGACAGTAACAGATGGTAACTAACTGTGACTGAAACCAAAGGTTCTTCATTCTCCTGAGTACTCTCAAAGATGTGAAGGGGCATTCTGGGATAAAGGAGGCAAAAAAGAAAAAGAACAGGTCTTTTTGCTTGTATGCTGGAATTGAGATAAGGAAAAAAATGCATTACAATAGAATACTTGTGCTTTAACTCTGTTAAAAAAAGAGATTGGAACATGCTGAAAGTGAATTTTAATCCAGAATGACCAGGAGGTCGTACTGCAAGGACATTTACAAAGTACCCACAGGTTTTGGGGGTATTAGGTGTCACAATCCTTCATTGTCCTGACTAAAACGGAAAACTAAATTGAGGCTTATTATACACACCTTATTCTGCTTGAATCGCTTTGGTCGAGATTGAAGTCAGCATGTCTCTTTACAGCAGTAGGGTGGAAGGACTCTGCAAAATCAAGAAATATTGAAACATGATAACAACATTGTAGCTGTAACCTGTCAATAACATATCATGCAATGATCAATAATGGCTATCATATCTAATGGATGTATTCTTCGCTAAATAGTCTTCGCTAATTTTGTGAAAAGTATTGATTCTTGAATGAGTATTTTTACAGCCATACCTGTCCCAATATTTGGAGCATCCAAACCAGCAACATCCACAACTGCAGGCTGCCGTTGGTCTACCTGAAACATAACAAACACAAAACTCTTAAAACTTTTCATCAGGGTCTGGACATGGTCACATGGCTAATAATATGTAATAGTAGCCTGGACCAAGACAAGAAAAGACAACACTTTTTCTCTGTCACAGAATTCTAGAAACCTCGTTTTAATGAGGTTGGACAAATGCTACTTGCATGTTTATGTGAGGTTAGATGAAAAAAAATCTTAAGCAGAAGTAACAATGGAAATGTAGATCTAAAAGGTGCACATATCTTTACATCCTAAAGAAAATTTAATAATGTCAGATAAAACTGTCTGCTAGTGGGTCGGTTTTCGGGTCACTGTTGTTTTCTAAACTGTTAAAAAAAGCCATAGATATATAATGCAAAAGATTGGCATCATCCCTGAAATGACACACAAATCTCAGACATCATCTCATTCTTTGTCGAAGCGATAGCAGATCCTACATGATTTTACGTTGTGTTGCTGAATTAGTTTGTTTGTTTGTTTGTTTGCTTAACGCCCAGCCGACCACGAAGGGCCATATCAGGGCGGTGCTGCTTTGACATATAACGTGCGCCACACACAAGACAGAAGTCGCAGCACAGGCTTCATGTCTCACCCAGTCACATTACTCTGACACCGGACCAACCAGTCCTAGCACTAACCCCATAATGCCAGACGCCAGGCGGAGCAGCCACTAGATTGCCAATTTAAAAGTCTTAGGTATGACCCGGCCGGGGTTCGAACCCACGACCTCCCGATCACGGGGCGGACGCCTTACCACTAGGCCAACCGTGCCGGTTGCTGAATAAGTACTATTTCTTAAAAATGATATCAGCTTTGTTGGCAATAGTGAACATTCTTTCAGACACGACATTATAAGTAAGCCATCTGAAGCAAGCCTGAGAAAAAGTGCAAACACTTAAACATAAAACCTGGCTACATCATTTCTCAAACAACTCTATTGCAATAGACATGTCTTGAATAGAGTTACAAAATCATAGATATGCATGCCGAAAACATGGTTTTATTTTTGTTCTCCTGATTTTCGTTAACAGAGCCTAATATTTGCTGAAATGGAGGTGGTCTCAATGTTTTTTTCAGAATACATGTCCAAGTGGTTTGTGCAACCTACATATTTAAGAAGTTCATCAAAATTTCCTTTCATCTCTGATCACTCCTAAATGTGTATTCTATGTCTTTTGGAAGACCAAAGAATGTGTCTGCACTAATAAAAACAATTACTTGATAATAAAAATGAGTTGGTCCATGCTACCAATAATTAAAGGCAATGCCATAAGAAACTCATGTGTGATATCACACAATTCCCCTTACAATTCAACAGAAGAAACAGCTTGATTTTTGTCCTGTCTCGTCTCACATACACAAGCACACCCCGATGTCTTCTCAATTATCAGTCTCCGCTATAAGTTCAGTCATTACTTGACCCATGACTGATTGTAAGAATGTAATGAAAGTGACTGACACTGACTGAGTCCTTGCATTGCATTCTGATTATTTTTCTGGCTTGCAGTCTGAGTCTTATTTTACCTGTCAGTATCATCTTGAACCTTCATCTGTGGTTCTGTGGGATAACTGAAGTAAAGAGTGCAACCCTTGACAGCCTTTTAATCCGTTCAGACTTTTGACAGGGATAAGAAAATGTTCATCAGAGAAATGATAAATTTAGTGATTTACGAATGGAAGGATGCTTAAATATGTTGGTTTTCTCTGGGAATTTAGTTGCTTTGATGGGGACATACAGTTGTTAAGCTTGTATTTTGTGTGCCACCAGTCACAGAATCCTTGAAGCAAACTGACTGGTGCAGGTCAGTCGACAAGTGCTGTGCTTGTTGACAACTCATCATGGGTTTGAAAAACTATGGGCGGTGAAATATGTTTCTAAGATTCTTCTGCTGCCATTTTGACATCAAGTGGAGAAACTTCAGAAAGCTTTGTTTTTTAATGAACCTTTCCTTGGAAGTGGCACAAAATGAACCGGGTTCAATAAAACCCATAACTATTCACTCACCTGATGGCAAATACGCGTCAAAGCCTCTGGGAGAAACACTCTTGTCATGTAATCAATTTGCTGGAATTAGAAAACAAAAGCTAATGTTGCTACACAGTAAAGACATTTTACTACATGTATTCTTTAGCAATGCTCCATTTAACTATTTCTCTCCTGACTGTCCAATTATGACAGTTGACTTCCAACAGATTCATTTATGCCTTTCTTTCTTTCTTTATTTGGTGTTTAACGTCGTTTTCAACCATTCAAGGTTATATCGCGACGGTTCATTTATGCCTGCATTTTAAGGGAACAAAAATTAAAGTACATGAACTGATGCAAGTTCACAAGGGATTCACAATTGATTGCGAAAAAAAGTAAATCAAAACCAAGCGGCCAAAAATGGCATCCTTCAATTCAAAGCATCATACATTGTGACTAACATTCCCTTGCCATGGTATCTACGTAAACGGTAAATATATATTTCAATACCAGTTTAACCTGACTTTTAAATCACTTGTTATCCAGAACAAGTAAAAGTTCCATGCAATAATCAAAAACAAATGAGACGGAGCGCTTTTAACAGATCTAAGAAACAAAGAAACATTAAGTGATCAAAATTTGACATACATGTGCAATAGAGTAAGTGAGAATTTTGAGCGCTTACGTCTGCATGTCCCCATACAATAACAAATATATTATCTTCCGGAGCCGTGCCTAAATGTTATTCATATTTACATGCATATATAATATATAACATTATGAAGTTTATATGTTTCAGAGAAAGGTTAAAGATAAACAAAAAGGATGATTCTTTTTGTCCCAAATCTTTGGTCAGTTAGACCTTCTTCAAGGGCGTGTTATTCAACTACATTTATTCACTAGTAGATGAATGAATTAAAAAAAAATAGAAGCAAAAAGTAACGTCCAACCTTCAGCTTGTCGTCAGTGTAAATGTCAGAAAACATAGACATCAAAACTTCCATCAAGATGTCCTCCTGGCCGTCTTCTAACATAGATAGCGAACTGGCATGGTCCAACAACCCTACAAAAAAGGTATAGACATCAGAGCAACAGACACAGACCTGGAGTGACTCCCAAAATTCTTATCTTTCTTTCTTTATTTGGTGTTTAATGTTGTTTTCAACCACGAAGGTTATATCGCGACGGGGAAAGGGGGGAGATGGGATACCACTTGTCAATTGTTTCTTGTTCACAAAAGCACTATTACTAATCAAAAATTTGCTCCAGGGGCTTGCAACATAGTACAATGTATTACCTTACTGGGAGAATGCAAGTTTCCAGTACAAAGGACTTAACATTTCTTACATACTGCTTGACTAAAATCTTTACAAACATTGACTATATTCTATACAAAAAACACTTAACAAGGGTAAAAAAGAGAAACAGAATCCGTTAGTCGCCTCTTACGACATGCTGGGGAGCATCGGGTAAATTCTTCCTCCTAACCCGCGGGGGGGACCAAAAAATTCTTATAAACATCACGTAAGATATCCATAACAAAGAGTTTGAAAATATGAACAATCTTTCAAAAGTGAGCCAAGCTGACAAGGCTTTCTTAGGAACAAGATTAAGACGATGATGTACTAGCCTACTACTACTCGGTGGAACTTACTTCGCGAAGCACCTCCTGCCATGTATCTGTCATGCAGATCACTTTGAAGAGTACCATTCCATACTGCAGCCAGTTGGTCGTATAACGTACGGACTTTACTTTCTAGCACATCATTCGATAGGTTGAGCTTGATATGCCTGAAAAACATGAACAAAAACAGAGGTTACAAACTGAAACAAAGACACCTGAGGCTGGCACTATAGATTGAGATGGAACATGCCACAACCTCTTGCCATGTACAGTTCAAGTTGGTTTTAGGGTCAATTTACACTTGCATTGACAAATACAAAATGAATCCAGCAATCCTTATGAAAATGCAATGCTCTTACTAGTTATGTTTGTCTGCTGGTTCGTCTGTTTCTTTACTGCTTTTTAGTTTTTTTTACGAGGACTGCTTTTTCAAATACATACGTATGCATGTTACAGAGAAGTTCAGCTACATGCAGAATACATTGTGCATTCTTGTTGACATAGTAAATAATTCACCTTGACTGCATAACTAGTAAGTAAATGTCAAAATAGCGATACGTTTCATAAACTTCACAAAATTCCCATTTCATGATCTTTTTATGATTTTAAGAGGGCACTGCATTAACTGTTTTACATCACAATGATGTTATTGTATGCAGGCTTACACTTACCCATTACAAGTTTCGTCTCCAGACACACATTTCTTGCCACTCTGGGGCTTGAACTGAAAAATGAAAAGTAAAATCAGTTGATCATAATGCATTACCTTCTCTGTCATGTGAGGTAACTATGGATGAAAGGAAATCAGTGTCAATAACCCTATTTTACACATTAAAGTTCCATGCTATTTGACGCCCATTTCATGGACAACAGTATACATGTGTCTCCCTCTATAGCCTCACACATATAAGAGAGCTAGAGTGTCAATGTAACCATTTTGTCCAGCCAGGCATGAATTTGAACACCACTGGTATACACCAAAAGAGTCGTCTGCAATCATGTCCACTGCTTTTCAAGATTCTTTTATCTTCGTGCACAGAGCTTCAAGTTCAACAACATTACAATTTACATGTCAACAATCATCTGTCAGTGTCACTGTCAATGACAATGTCACAACTGACAAGTCATAAATTGTACTTTCTGCTGCTAACAGTTACATCATAAAAGCATAATAATTTATACTCATGGCCTCCAGTGACTAAATTATATATAACTTATAAGTCACATCTCTCTGTCACTGGCTGCCGTGACTATGGGTGCTAACTAAACTTGCTTGAGCAGCTAGACTATGTAAACTTTACCGTTTTCTTGCTGCTCTTCTGACATCGTTGATGTTTGGCTTTGAGTTTGAAGTCCTTTTGAAGGCCGTTGAGGTGAGAAACCGGCTCCCATGTGTCTCTGCTGGGTGAACAGTTTTTCCATCTTACTCGGTATAAGTAACGACCCTGAAACGAAAGCGCAAAGTTAAAATGACATGGCTTTGGGGTAAAAATGACATATAATTACGGGGGGGGGGGGGGGGGGGGGGGGGGGGGCGGTGTTAGAAAATGAACATTTAATTCAAGGCCCGGCAGGAGTATATAAGGAGCCTGACCTTCTGCGTTGGCAAATCATTTCAAACCTCTTGCAGGCAACGGACAAATACTGCTCCTACATTTTCTTTAATATCTCAGTTAAGCATGAGTTACGGTGTCAGATTTTTTGTTCACACAGCTGGTTTTCACACATTTACCGCCCTATGCACTTAGATAAGGTTAATTCTCCATAATAAAGAAGATATTTGTAAACAAACATTTCAATGGGGATCTTGTTCAAAGAAAAGGGCGGAGTCAACACTCTCCGACGTCACAGATTTACACCATGCGTTCCAAAAATAGCAAAACACGTGGCATGCGGCAATTTGGTTCCAGAACATGCTGTCTCAGGTGCATGTGTATTTGTTACATCGGATATGAAGAAAGAAATGCAACTAACCTTTACCACCAGTTGTGGCCTTGATAGGGTATTCCTGTGGGGTTGGGATAAAGCTCTCTCACTAATTTGAGCACACAGTCGGGCATCATAAATTTTCTCGGTTAATGTTTACCCGTGTTGGATTGTCTTGATGTAAGGAAGACGTCTTTTTCGCCAAGTACAATGCACAATTCCAAGCACCGCGTCGGTCTAGCATGGACCAATACTTCTTGTAGAGTACTTTTCTAACGCCGGAATTCCTGCGGTGTGGCAATTGGCCTGTACCTAGCCACCTCTGGCGATGCCGGATTTGTCACACAAGGGCTGCAAAAACAAAAGGCACACTGGCCTACCCCAGAGGAGAGCACTGTACTAGGACCCGTGTCTCCGCTTTCACAATTGCCTCCAGGATCAGATAACCAGGTCTGCACCCTAACGGTACTACACACACGAGAGACAGCCTAGCGCCTCTGTATCGAGGTCACACGATGATGGCCCAGCACCTCTTGGTACACAAGTCGAATCTTTTATTACACACCTTCGAGTTTCAAATGGCCACTGATTCTCAGTAAATAGTCTCCTTATTGCGTTCTCCTGGTCACTTAAAAGTTGAGAAGTGTTAAATCAAATTTCGCCATTTATTTCCACAGACAGAAAGAGATGTCAGTGCAATACAGCTTACAGACCGCAGCCTGGCCCTTACTAAGTTACTATCACCATCGGATGTTGGAATGTGAAACACTCAGGTTTTCCCGCCATCTGTCGACAACACTGATTGTGTTAGAGGCTCTCGCTGGGTGGAATAACAGACCGTGTTCCAAAGTATGCGTATACACTACGCAGATTATCACCGTTGACTTCGTCTACATGGTCCCGCTAACTATAATTACTGTCCCTGAAAGTGCCTCACAGGATGGGCAAGTTTACTTTCAAAACAGAAAGGGGTAATCTAAACTCGGTTTGTTCTAAGTGGACATGGGAAACAAAGGGACTCGGATCTTGGGTCGCCCCTGGCAACACAAATGGAAGAATCCAGGATATGCAAATGGTCTTCTGCAGTTTATTCCAAGGTGGTAGGGGGTTGAAAGGGGGAACGAACGGGAGGGGGGAGGGCGGAGGGGACAGTGGTCGGTGGAGCTACTATACTAAGACTGCAGCAATGTAGACTGGTGATGTGAAATCATCACCCACACATTTCGAGGTACCCTCCCCCCTCACCATTCGGTTCACAAGCCTGTTTTTGTCCTTGGTCAGTTTGAAAATGATTGGTTTGTTCAAGTATTCCGCCAAAAAAATGCGCCAAGATTTCCCTCCTCATTTTAGTGGTGTTTGACGCTTGCCCCACTCACTTAGTCAGAGTCTGATGCAAAAATTGACTCCAGAATTCTGTTCATTGACGTTGTGACGTACTAAACTTGTTTATTGTTCTCGGTTTTGGCTGATTCTGTGTTGTTTTTCTGTTAATATCAGCGAAAGTACCATCATAGCGGTGACTGAGTTACAGCAACCAAGACTAAGTTTCATTTTGTCCGTTTGACTAGCCTGACATCTACAGCCTTGACATTGTTATTCTGTTTCTCTCTGTGTGACTGATTTTTTTGACACAAAGGTTCTCTGTGTGAAAGTTCAATTGTATTGTAAATATAAACAAAATACGCAATCAATATGCAAGATATCACAAATGTTCAGAAACGAAAATATGTGAAAAACTCTGAAGAAGCTGAAAAGAAGAAATGCTGCTCGCACAGACAGAAAGCCAGATGGTAAAATTCAGTTTAGCGGTGAGAGAGAGGAAATTAATCTTATTTACGCCCAAGTTCAAAAGGTTAAAACATTTTTGGGAGAAGGAAATCCAAACAAAGAGCTTGTGGACACTATCTTGTGCTTTTTTTTATTGACAAAAACATTGAAGCTGATTTATTAGAGCGCCCTGGTGCCCCCGCGTCCCCAGTGCACTTTGGCCTGTTCGTGTTTACATCGCGTGCCACGCGTTGTGCTATTTTTGCTAAGCCCCGCCCCTTTTTCTGTTGCATTATGGGAGAGGCCGGATCGGCCGTGACGTGTTTAAGCGAGCGTCTGTTCAGGAAGTAACCTCACGTTTTTTACTTGCACTATAATCTGTGTACACAACGACAAAAAAATGAAGATCTGTCTGATGTTCTTTTAAAAACTGCTTAGCACACGTGGCGACGATTCACATTCTGTTCACTGACACTGATTCAGAGACGATACGTAAATCGTCTGATTTACTGATGGAACCTATATAGGTCTATCGTGCCTGTCATCGCGCTTATCAGTTGTCGTAAGACTAATCTTTCAAACAAGTAAGCAGAATTCCACGTTTCTGTACTTACCTTGTGACGTTTTCGTCCGACAATTTTGTCAACGTCCCACAGGTCCGAGTCCGACATTTTGGAAGAATTGCGATTTTCACACCGGCTCCGTCATTGGCTTGAAGATGATCAAGGAAATCAACCAATCCTCGCCCCCATAACAAGTCCCGAAGACACTTCTCATCCATAATCACGCCGCGACAGACGGAATCCCACAAAACAGCCAATTACTTTCCACAAACATATTTTTTTAAATAACTCAAATAATAAAAATTACTCAGGGTTCAAAAATAGAGTTTTTCTTTTCTGTATGTCATTCTCCGCATTGCTCCGTTTGTTCGGTTTCACTGACATACATGGAATTTGCTTTCCGTGACAAAATTCAAGCATCATGTGGCTATTGAAACGCTACATAGTGTTCTTTTCAATTATTTCCTTTCCATTCCAAACGACCATTTTCTTTCATATTTTGTACATTCAACCGTTTGCCAAACCACAACACATGAGCGTAATAAGAAATAAGTGTATCGATCAATTATTGTACAAATTAAGCAAAGCTTATGTAGCATATCAGAATTTGGTGGCAGTAACATTTTCAGAGTAAACTTTTGTTAAAAAACAGGCAAAACAATTTTTGTTGGGATTCCCTCTTTTTATGGACACTTTATGGGTCATAAACTATGTGCACTCACAAAATTGAAATGTTCTGTCAAGAACTTTTTCGTTGATATTCATTTTCATTTCGAGTTGGAAAACGGTGTTGTTCAAAACTAATGTCGACATGAAACGTAGAGTTGTGACAAGGCATACCAGCGGGAGTGAAAAAATCCGTGGTAGTGATTTAAAAACCAATTAAAACCCGAAACAATTGTGATTTTGCTCACCCATCTACCCCCCTCAATCCATGATTTCATTATGAAAACCTAATTATAAGAAATCAATTTTATGTAGCATAATTATGAAACGCAATCGTGGCGACATGGATAGTTTAATTTTTGTGCGATTTACAAATGTTAAAGTTTAATTGACAGACTACATCATCAGAACATTTTTTTTTATCAGAAGACAAAAAAAAGTTTAGGTGGTAATGGTTGAAGTTTATGTAGCAAGGCCCACTGCCGCCGGATGTGTGTGTGTGTGTGTGTGTGTGTGTGTGTGTGTAGTTGAACGTGCGGTTAATTCGCTTGGCTAAAAATAACGCATAACCCTCTCTCGAGAAAAAGATACATATCTTCATAAAAATTTGCTTTTTGACTGACAAAAGTTGCAAAAACCAACATGATAATTAAATGTAAAAATACATGAGCGTTCACGAAAAAGAAAACGGTTGCAATTGTTAATTAAAACATGGTTTCAGCAACTTTTGTTACTCTATTAAGCAGCGAATTTCGTGTCCGGAATTTGGTGACCCCCATGTCCGGATTTGGGCAGTAGGTTTCCCAAAACCGGACAATTTGGCGAACAATTCAAACCTTAATAACTTTTAAAGTATAACAGATTTTTTCATTTTTTTCAAAATGAATATAAAGGTAGGTTGGATCTACAATAATCCGTTTTCAAAATTGCGCTATGTTATATACTTTGTGAGAAAAATGGGTTTAACCTTAAGTGTCCGTTAATTGGGGCCTTTCCCCTATGTTGTATTTTTCGGCTTCAATAAATACATAATGGGCTCAAAAAAATTTGCCATCATTTTCACGAGTTTTCATTCACAAGCACCTGGGAAATAAATCTCATGTTCCCCGGGGAATAAATCCCCGGTTACCATAGTTGCAGGAAGCCCTATTACATGGATAATCAAAAGCAAACCCAATAGAAACGCTCGAGGATTCTTCGGCTCTTTTCATTGGCGTTTCCCCAGACCTAAACAGACGACAAGACACTGCTTTGCAAAGTTCCAAAAACCAACTGGCAAACTGGCAAAAGTAAACAAAAAAACAAAACTACTTCAATAAATTCGTCACAAACAAATGAAACCTACCGATATGTTATGTCTTCTTACAAAGTCACGGAGTGAGTGTATCTGTGTTTCGATACACAGACGTTCGGAGAAACACGAACGTCAAATTCAAGTAAAACGACACCTGACACACACATGATTTTAACCCGTGCACAAGACGTTGTATCGATAAACGAAGCACAAGTAAGAAACAATAATAAAAGCAAAGAAAATAGCAACACGATATGCAAACATCTAACAAAGCCGAGCAAGCAGAATGACAGGTCTAATGAAAAACAAAGAGGTACCGATTCGGAAACAAGATCGCGATTCTTTCCTTCGCTGCACGACGCAAATCTTCTGTGACCTTTGACCAAACGTAGCTTCCACATTCGATCACCGTGCTCAGCTTAATATTTACAACAGAAAGCCGAGGGGGTGGAATACCGAGATGAACCTACAGAAATGTGCATCCTCAAACCTGACATATTCATCCCAACATTTAATGAACTCAAAAACACAGAAAGTTGCTTTATTGCCAGTGGTTATCAAACCGGGACCCGTGTGGTTATCCGTACAGTACCCGTGTTTCAAAGCATGGCTCCCTGGGTTGATTGTGCACTTGTTTTCTCACTACCAAAATGATGACAAAAACGATGTTTGATGGTTTGTTGACAGACCAGCTTTTTTGTCGGTCCTCGGGGGGCATATCGACTTTTGTTTCATATTTATTGACCGCGGCCTTCGGCCTTGGTCAATAAATATGAAACAAAAGACTATATGTTCCCCCTCGGACAGACAAAAAAGCTGGTCTGTCAACAACCCATCAAACATCTTATAATATCATAGTACCGATTCCGGTTTGGCCGAGGAACTATACTTCTGCCTACCCTTGACCCTTCACCGAACATGTTTCAGTGGATTGATGGAGAGCATTGCTCACATGGCTAAACAAAAGAAAACACAACATGTGAATGTTGATTCAGTAAACAAAGCGTTTATCTTTACACTTTGGGTGCAGGTCGAGTAAAAAAAAAAAAAGAACAAAAGCGAAGAATCAACTGATAGTGACAGCAAACGAACCGCTGTTCATTTGAGGTGAAGCTAGACGTTGCACTGACACAAAGTGAATCAACACTATGCAAGACTGAAAATGAAGTGGATACAACTCTTAACTGCACAGCGGGTCGAGTTCTCCAAGCAGAGTTTCATCTAACCTTACCAGCGACACACACAGTTCAGTTTGAACAGAAGCACGATGATCGACAGACAAAACCAGTACAATTACAAGGTAAATAAGCTTTCCTTGTGTAGCGAGCAGCGTCTGCAGTTAAAACGCACTCATACACATGTCAACAGCACTTATTCTAAATCTACATTGCAACCTTCGGTAAATTCAGAGACACTCAATTAAACAATGATTGAACAATGTAAACAAACAACATGGTTCAAACATTCAATCATGATTCACCCATCTCAGTACAAGTGCAACAACCTCAGTGCAGAACTCAAGAAGTCTGCAGCAAGCACTTCCATTCCTTTTTTCTTTGAAAGGCCCACTATCCAACTATACAGCATCACTATCGTTTCCACACAAGCAAGCTCCACAGCTACAATCAACAGCAGACAGAGTAAGCTTACCATTATTCAACACAGATTATTTCTGAGCGTTCAATGGCACGGGCACGGTCGGTGTTACCCAAAGGCAAAGGGGAAGCACTGACAGGATTACCTTGAAGCTTGATCAGACTTTAGATCTGCAGCCAGAACACTGAGACTAACTTCTGCAAAGTTAACAATTTAAACACATGATGTATGCTCAAAATCAAATACGTTGTTTCAGATCTTTTTAATCTGACATCCCACCACGCGCGTGTGTATGTGTGTGTGTGCGTACGGGTGGGTGTCTGTGTGTGTTCGTGTCTCTCTGTGTGTTCAACAAGCAAAGATGCACTGCGTCTGTTACGAGTGTACCTTTTTCGCTGGCCCATCCAGCACAGGCTGTTTCATCCTTTTCTCGAGCATGTCCAACTGTTTTGCTTTACACTGACGTAAGTTCATGGTTGTATGAAAGTATCCAATAGGTCAGCAAACGTGTATTTCATCCTGATGGGGTAAAATCAGTCCAAACGGCATTCCACACGCAGTTTCAAGGAGCGGCCATTACATCGTTTTAGACAGAATTGACGCAACCAGTATGGGTTGATTAACGCAAGCACGATTGAACAAATTAACTCAGAGATATATTCCACGTACATGAAATGACTGGTTAAATCTATAGACAGTTATACAGTAAAATGTTAGTTTATTTTCGTAATTCTACACTCCAACACAAAAATTAAACTAGAATTGGGATCCGAGTTAACCAAACCGGTTTTGGCAATCGTAGCCTGGAACTGTGACCTTGGACGGACTCAGAACCTAAATCGAAACTGTCTTTGATTCAATGAAAACTTTCATTGTGTGTGCTTTCTTTACTATCTTGAAACTAAAATGCATTCAAAAGCAAATCGAACAGTGGTTTGAATGTAGATTTAACACACATTTACGGATGCACTTGTTTGCACTTTATTTCTTCAGCGACGTGGCTTTAGCATGGGGTAGTGAAGAGGAACACACCTCGCTGGCTCACCTATTTTACACACCACAGACAACTACAGTGCTTTGTTTTGGTCCACGTTGTCTTTGGTGTAGGCATGGGATATACAGCTTACAACACTCGTGTGTTTTTTATATGGCTTGTATTTCAGTCAAGACCCAGCGGGAATATCATTGGGATCCACTCGCCAGAGGCTCGTGGATCCCTATGATATTCATCCGCTGGGTCTTGACTGAAATACAAGCCATATAAAAAAAACCACTCGTGTTGTAACCTATACATATAATAGACTAGAAAAAAGTTTATGTTTCAACATGGTCCTTCCGGACCTCCACACACTTGTTCCACCTGTGCCTCCGAGCCTTATTGCCGTTGATGCAGAAGCTTGTGTATTGCAACCGTATACGTAGTAAGTCCGTAAGGGCAGTCTTGACGTCATTATCCGTTTCGTAGTGCTCACCCCTGAGGTACTTCTTCGTGTTTGTAAACATCTAAAAGTTTTAGGGTGCCAAATCTGGCGAATCAAGCAGATGACTAACGACCTCCATGCCGCATTCATGATTTGTTGCCATGGAAACCAAGGACTCTCGGGCAGGGGCGTTGTCTTAAAGAACAACACCCTTGTGCGGAGCATTCCTCTGTGCTTTTCTTGACATGCTCTCTTAGTTGTCTCAGAAGTATGAAACAATATTCATCGGCTACCGTCTCATCTTTCGGAACTTAGTCAAACAGGAAAAAACAAACTGCGTCCAAAAAAACTGATGCCATCGCCAAGTGAGTATAAGTATGTGTGCCGGTAGCAGATACGAATTCTGGTACATGGTGAGCGGGGATGAAATACCTCTCATGCACAATCGTGATATAATTGGGGGCGAGATGGGAGAGGGCGAGATGGGAGGCGGCGAGATAGGACCGGCGAAATGTGAGGGGGCAAGATGGGACGGGCGAATCGGGACCGGGAAGTGGAGCTCTTTGATTTCCCCGCTTTTTACATTTAGTCAAGTTTTGACTAAATATTTTAACGTAGAGGGGGGATTCGAGACGAGGGTCGTGGTGGTGTGTGTGTGTGTGTGTGTGTGCGTGTGTGTGTGTGTGTGTGTGTGTGTGTGTGTGTGTGTGTGTGTGTGTGTGTGTGTGTGTGTGTGTGTGTAGAGCGATTCAGAGTAAACTACTGGACCGATCTTTATGACATTTTACATGAGAGTTCCTGGGTATGATATCCCCAGATGGTTTTTTTCCAATTTTTTTTATAAATGTCTTTGATGACGTCATATCCGGCCTTTCGTGAAAGTTGAGGCGGCACTGTCACGCTCTCATTTTTCAACCAAATTGGTTGACATGTTGGTCAAGTAATATTCGACAAGCCCGGACTTTGGTATTGCATTTCAGCTTGGAGGCTTAAAATTTAATTGATGAGTTTGCTCAGTAAAGTTGTCATTAAAATCGATTTTTCGCAAACAGATTTAAAATTGATTGCATCGTATTTTTCATCACATTCTGAATCTAAAAATATATACATATGTCATGTTTACTCTTAAAATGGTATCACAATTAACGAAAATAGAATATTTAGTCTTACGATTAAAATGTAAGAAATCGATCCAAAAATGATGTCATCTTATTCGTGATCATTTCCTGATTCCAAAAAACATATAGATATGATAGGTTGTATTCAAAACAAGCTCAGAAAGTTAACAAGAATACAGAAAAGCGCGCTTTCCTGCTTAACACAATACGCTACCGCGCTTATCTGGCGTGTCAATATCACTACGTTTTGCACGTGGAAGGTGAGCGAATACGCGCTATATAAGCTTCATATTGATTGATTGACTGATTGATTGATTTCCTTCACGCGGGGATTGACGAAGCTGGACTGTCTTAGTGAATAAATACAGTGCGTTCAGTTTCATCCCTTGAGTTCGACAGCTTGACTAAATGTAATAATTTCGCCTTAACGCGACTTGTTCCCCCTTCCACGCTCCACTTCCCGGTTTATCTGTGGCCAGTGTGTGCCAACCGGTTTTGCAATTTTAATGGGGTTATTTTAAAAAAGCCAGGGTGCGGTCCTTGTGCACCATGGGCACAGGTAAAGGCTGAACGAGGAAGGTAATTCCAACGTTACCAAATGAACAACTGACGCATACTTGTGTATTGCACAATTCGTTTTGGGCGAGTGTAATTGTACGTTGTGTCTGCAAAGGGTTTAAGATTGAGAAGTGTACATTCACGACTTGTCGCACAGGGATTGGGAAGAGTTTCTTCTCATCACCATTGCCGGGTTTTGTCCATATTGAAACAGTCAGTTTGATCTCAACATGTCTGTGTTCTCCAGTCGCACTTCAGGCTACAAAGCGGGAGTGATGCTCTTCTTTTTTTCCGCCATTGCTTTTTTCGTGGGCTACGCTACTCCCTTTTGGCACATGTTTGCACCACTGCCGTCATTCAGCAGATACTCAGGGCTTTGGATGGAGTGTGAATCAGGGACAACAGTTGATGGCTCCAGCAAGACTATCTGTCTTACGATTTCTTTTGATTTGAACCTCCGTAAGTTTTTCTTGTCTGTTTATCTGTCTGTGTTTTGGATGGGTTTTTTTCTGTCTGTCTGTATGTTTGTCAAGCAAAGTCTCTGTCTGTCGGTCTTTCTCTCTCTCCCTCTCTCTCTCTCTCTCTCTCTCTCTCTCTCTCTCTCTCTCTCTCTCTCTCTCTCTCTCTCTGCTTGCAGATTTGCGTGTGAAAGGGCATGTGAAGGGATAGATGGAGTGATGAATAGATGGATGACGGATGAATGGTTGGACAGTCAGACGGTTGATTAGATGGATGGAGGACAGAGGGACACGAGATGGATAGAAGGATGGATGGATGGATGGATGGATGGATGGATGGACGGAAAGAGGACAGAGAGACATGAGTGAAGTGCGACAGAGACTGGATTTTGTGCTGATGCTTACTGTCCTTTTCCAAACGTTTTGCTGTTGTAAATGCCTGTTTCCACAGTCGTCATGTCGACTGTCATTACGATGATGATGATTTATTTTATTATGATTAATATTACATGATTATTTTTCATGAAGCATGAATGATGAAAATGTGTACACCCCGAATTGAAATGGGCCCAAGGCCCAATCAATAAACCATCCAGACTCCAGACTCCAGACTCTCTCTCTCTCTCTCTCTCTCTCTCTCTCTCTCTCTCTCTCTCTCTCTCTCTCTCTCTCTCTCTCTCTCTTTCTCTCTCTCTTTCTCTCTTTCTCTCTTTCTCTCTCTCTCTTTCTCTCTCTCTCTCTCTCTCTCTCTCTCTCTCTCTCTCTCTCTCTCTCTCTCTCTCTCTCTCTCTCTCTCTCTCTCTCAAGTTCAAGTTCAAGTTTTTATTTGTCCATAACCCCTGGGGGCATTTTGAACAATAAATACAATCAATACAATCATGATATATGCTAATATAATAAATAAATAAACATTTAAAAGATTATGAAAAACTGTTACAGATTCTATTAATAAAGTTCAAAATATTCTTTAGCAATTTCTTTTTGTTAGTAGCAAACAACTTTTTAAATTTAAGTGCATTAGGTTTTTTCCAATAGTAAGGTGGTAACAACTCAGCTCTTTCTTCTTTGAAAAAATCACAGACAAATAAATAATGGAATTCATCACCTATGTCTTGTGATACACATTTGGTGCAAGTTCTTTCTGACCTCGGGATGTTAAGGTAACGTTCTTTCTGTACAGGCAAATTGTTGTTTAATGTTCTGAACTTCATCATTGCAACACATTGCTGATATGGCAGGTGTGTGACATAGTCTTCACATACAAAAATATCTTTAAACATTCGATAATTCCAAAACATATTTTTTGTTCCAATTTCTGTAAACCATTTATGGATATACTGGTCAAACAAACTTCTTTTTACTTTCTGTTTAAACCATGCGCTTGAATATTGAACATTTTCTTGAGAAGTCCAAAGGCCAGGGAGACCAATTTCATTTAAGGTTTTTTCAATAAAACATAAATAATCAGATTCAATCATCTTGTTGATATACAATTTATAAGTAAAGCAGTACACAATACTAGAAAATTTATTTTTATGAATAGGACTAATCAGTTTATACCAATAGCAAAGCATTCTACATTTCATATTAACATCTAGTGGATATCTTCCAAGTTCACCAAATATCATAGCATTTGGAGTTGATTTTTTTAGTTTGAAAACAATTTTATAAAAACGTAATTGAAGTTTAGTAGCAAGTTCGCAGGAACCAAAACCCCATACCTCACATCCATATAGTAAGATTGGAGCAATCATTTTATCGAACAGGTCAACTTGTATGTCCACAGGCAGTGACAATTGTCTACACGTACGCAAAAGAACAAACATTGCCCTTGAGGCACGATCATATAGATTCTTCTGTGCGACTGAAAATTTATTATTATAATTAATTTTAAGGCCCAAGTACATTACATCAAACACTACTTCGATTGAATTGCCATTATACGTAAACAATGGTTTATTTCTAATTTTACCTCTGGAAAAAACTATAACTTTCGTTTTGTTTACATTAATATTTAGACGCCATTTTAAACAGTATTCGTGCATTTTGTTCAGACATTCTTGCAGGTTTTTTTCAGACTCTGAGCAGATCACAGTATCATCCGCATACAGTAATAAAAACATTTGAAACAAAGCATTTACATCAGTATCTTCCATTCCTACCACAATAGCCTCCCTTGACATAGTTTGTAAACCATTACTGTTTTCCAACAGAAAAGGCTTTAGATCATTTAGAAATAGAGCAAAAAAACAGCGGTGACAAGTTTTCCCCTTGTCTAACTCCACACAAACTGGGAAAATATCCAGAGCACTCACTATTAACTTTAACGCAAGACTTGGCATTTTCGTACATATTTCTTACAGTTTTTAAAAACTTCCCATTAACATCAGAACTAACTAATTTCTCCCATAAAAATGCACGGTGAACTTTATCAAACGCTTTTTCATAGTCTACGAATGCACAAAACAGTCGCTTCTTTTTGTTGAGAAAAAAATTTAATATACAATGCAAAGTAAAAACATGGTCTAGTGTTGAAAAACCTGTGCGGAAACCTGTTTGTTCTTGACCTAATTTATTATTACTCTCCAAAAAGTTTGATAACCTAGCATTTAAAATTGCACTGAAAAGTTTTCCGAAGCAACTGAGTATAGTAATTCCTCTATAATTTGTGGGGTCAGCTTGGGAGCCTTTATTTTTGTACAATGGAATAATTTCGCCTACAGCCCATTGTGTTGGAACCTTTCCTGACTGCAAAACAACATTAAACAACAATACATAAATATCAATCATTCGATCGTGTGACGCTTTTAAATACTCATTAATTATTTTATCTTGACCGCATGCCTTATTGTTTTTCAGCTTGTCTATACATTTGATAACTTCCTCTCTCTAATGTATATAACCTTAGTATTGAGCAGAACTTTTTTCCGTCTAAATTGAAAAGCGCCAAAGTCATACCCCTTCCCAAATGTAAAGATCTCTCAGACCCAAGTAATTTTAGACCCATTTCTTTGCTGCCTGTTTTGTCAAAACCATTAGAAAGGCATGTGCACAAGCATCTTCTTGCTTACATGGAAGAACAAAATTTGTTCCATCAGTTTCAATCCGGTTTTCGGTCCAAGCATTCTTGCCACACAGCTCTTACGTCTCTCTGTGAAGCTTGGCTGTCAGCAATGAACAAGTCTGAAGTTACAGGAGCATTGTTTTTGGATTTTAAGAAAGCATTTGACTTAGTCGATCATTCCATATTGCTGAAAAAATTACACTATTATTTGAGAAACGATTCGGTCTGTGACTTCTTTAAATCGTATCTTGCTGACCGGACACAGTATGTCACTCTACAATGCCAGAATTCGTCTACTGCACTAATAAGACATGGCGTCCCTCAAGGGTCTATATTAGGACCTATTCTCTTTTGTATTTACGTTAATGATTTGCCTTTACATGTATCGGATGATAAAGTCAAATGCGAGTTTTTTGCAGACGATTCGTCTATTCATACCAGTAACACCTCGTTGGAATCAGTAAATTCTTCCCTGAAGAACACTTTGGACGAAGTTGCGAAATGGTGCACATCAAATGCCATGATACTGCACCCAGAAAAAACTAAAAGCATTGTTATTACCACAAGACAAAAGCATCAGCTAAGTCCTCTTAAATTACAACTGTCCTTAGGTACAACTCAAATACAGCAAGTTAAAGAACATCGCATACTTGGTGTAACTGTTGATGAAGAAATGAAATGGCAAACACACATAAGCAACCTCTGCAAAGTGTTGTCAAAACTCAAACATTATGCGAAGTCTGAAACATTAAAAATGTTCGTTCATGCTCATATAATGCCTCATATTAATTTTGCTTCGACATTGTAGGATGGCTGCAGTATTGTTCACGTATTAAAACTCAATTCTTTGTACCGTCGTGCTGCAAAACTTATCCTGTATGAATCGCACATGTCTACAGAAATGAAGTTAAACAGCCTTAATTTCCTTCCCCTAAAAACCCACCTTGCATACAATAAGGCTGTCTTTATGTATAAATTAGTTCATGGTGATGTGCCCAGTTATGTGCAATCCTATTTTACACATGTTACGAAGAGGTCTGGGTCTCAAAATTTACTTCCTCCAATTCCTCGTATAGATCTTTATAAATCCAGCTTAGCTTTCTCAGGATCATCTCTGTGGAATTCTTTGCCAATAGAAATCAAACGATCCGCATCATTAAAGCCCTTCAAAAGGCAGTTGCACACACATTTGATCACAGTATAAATTGCCCCTGATGTCTAGTTTCCATTGTGTACTCGGATAATGTATGCAATGCTCTTAAGTGTTTTATTTTTTATGTTTATACTCGACCATTATTTTGATGTTTTACTTGTTTAATACTTTGATTAGATACTGTTCCTTTTATGTATGAAATGATAGCATGTGCATGTGTGTAGGTATGCGAGCGCACGCTCGCGCGCGCGAGCATGTGTATATGTGTGCATGTGTGTGTGTGCATGTGGGTGTGTGTGTGTGTAAGTGTGTGTGAGATTGTGTTTGCGTGTGTGTGTATACGAGGGTGTGTGTGTGTGTGTGTGTGTGTGTATGTGCGCAGTCTTTGCTTTCGTTTACAATAATTATTATTCTCTGTAGTATGTTCCAAGGACAGGTTGGAAGAATAGGCTAAGCCTAAAACCTGTATCTTTATGTAATACAGTTCTGAGTTCTGAGTCTGTATTCTCTCTCCCCCCCCCCTCCCTCCCTCCCTCTCTCTCTCCCCTCCCTCCCTCTCTCTCTCTCTCTCTCTTTGTCTGTCTCCGTCTGTCTGACTGTGTCTGTCTCTGTTTCTGTCTCTCTCTTTCTCTCTTTCTCTCTCTCTCTCTCTCGAGGTATTACACACCGGTACGACCGAACTAAGGTAACGTTAAATAACTGTTGTGCAGCGGGTTGAAAGAATACCCTATACCTCGGAGATATACCTTCACTCGGTCTCAACGACGTCACGTGACATGTTATATGGTGGAAGAGAATGCTGTCGCTTATTTTCCACCCTCAGTTCGGTAAGACTGAAACGATGCTCAGTCACGGAAAGAACTATCCAAACTTGCAAGCACAGCCGCGGTTGTCCTGTAAGTTCCCGATCCATGTTAAACCCTCATCCTCAAAAGGAAAATAAGCGACAGCATTCTCATATAACATGTCACGTGACGTCGTTGAGACCTCTCTCTCTCTCTCTCTCTCTCTCTCTCTCTCTCTCTCTCTCTCTCTCTCTCTCTCTCTCTCTCTCTCTCTCTCTCTCTCTCTCTCTCTCAGCAATCAACTGCTGTAGAGACGATAAACGATAAATAATAACACCTGTCTTCTGAAGATATTGTATGCATTTTTGAGAGGGAATTGTTATATAGAAAAGTTGTTTAAAAAACATTTAGATATAGTAATGTTAATGTTATAGTAAAAACATTACTTAAAAAAAAAAAGATCAATGAAGAAGGATGCTCCCCGCCAACAACAACAAAAAACAAAAACAAAAACAGGCAAAAAAGAAAGGGTTGAAGCAGCCTGCATGCAACTGAGATTTAAAAAAAAAAAAAACAACAACAACCTGTCTTCTGTTAAACCCAATCAGGGCGAGTTACAGTTTACAACATCCGATTCTGTAATATTCGTTATATGATTGCTCTGCTTTGAAACCCTAACTCCTATAAGAGTGTAAATACAGTGCAATATTATATTTGATTGATATAGATATAAAGGCTTATGACCTTCTTTAGATTGTAACGACACCTGTATCAGTAGGAATAGCATTGCACACGTAATACGCAAGGTAGCTAAACAAAATAACCTTTTCCTGGCAGATCATTGATTTGGCTTTCTTATCGTATGTTAAAGTTGCAAAATTGTGTCTATTGTGATTTTTGTCGATTCGTAATTGGGCGCTTCAAATTGTGTCCAGTCGGTTGTGAGTGTACCCTTTTTTTTTTCTTTTTACATTTAGTCAAGTTTTGACTAAATGTTTTAACGTAGAGGGGGGAATCGAGACGAGGGTCATGGTGTATGTGTGTGTGTGTGTCTGTCTGTGTGTGTGTGTAGAGCGATTCAGACTAAACTACTGGACCGATCTTTATGAAATTTGACATGAGAGTTCCTGGATGTGATATCCTCACACGTTTTTTTTCATTTTTTTGATAAATGTCTTTGATGACGTCATATCCGGCTCTGTCACGCCCTCATTTTTCAACCAAATTGGTTGAAATTTTGGTCAAGTAATCTTCGACAAAGCCCGGACTTCGGTATTGCATTTCAGCTTGGTGGCTTAAAAATTAATTCATGACTTTGGTCATTAAAAATCTGAAAATTGTAAAAAAAAACATTTGTTTATAAAACGATCCAAATTTACGTTCATCTTATTCTCCATCATTTGCTGATTCCAAAAACATATAAATATGTTATATTTGGATTAACAACAAGCTCTGAAAATTAAATATATAAAAATTATTATCAATTTTTTTTTTTCGAAATCAATTTAAAAACACTTTTATCTTAATCCTTGTCGGTTCCTGATTCCAAAAACATATAGATATGATATGTTTGGATTAAAAACACGCTCAGAAAGTTAAAACGAAGAGAGGTACAGAAAAGCGTGCTATCCTTCTCAGCGCAACGAATACCCCGCTCTTCTTGTCAATTTCACTGGCACTGCCTTTGCCATGGGCGGTGGAGTGACGATGCTACGAGTATACGGTCTTGCTGCGTTGCGTTGCGTTCAGTTTCATTCTGTGAGTTCGACAGCTACTTGACTAAATGTTGTATTTTCGCCTTACGCGACTTGTTTTTATATTTAGTCAAGTTTTGACTAAATATTTTAACATCGAGGGGGAATCGAAACGAGGGTCGTGGTGTATGTGCGTGTGTGCGTGTGTGTGTCTGTGTGTGTGTGTAGAGCGATTCAGACTAAACTACTGGAAATGTTGGTCAAGTAATCTTCGACGAAGCCCGGACTTCGGTATTGCATTTCAGCTTGGTGGCTTAAAAATTAATTAATGACTTTGGTCATTAAAAATCTGAAAATTGTAAAAAAAAATAAAAATTTATAAAACGATCCAAATTTACGTTTATCTTATTCTCCATCATTTGCTGATTTCAAAAACATATATAGATGTTATATTCGGATTAAAAACAAGCTCTGAAAATTAAATATATAAAAATTATTATCAAAATTAAATTGTCGAAATCAATTTAAAAACACTTTCATCTTATTCCTTGTCGGTTCCTGATTCCAAAAACATATAGATATGATATGTTTGGATTAAAAACACGCTCAGAAAGTTAAAACAAAGAGAGGTACAGAAAAGCGTGCTATCCTTCTTAGCGCAACTACTACCCCGCTCTTCTTGTCAATTTCACTGCCTTTGCCATGAGCGGTGGACTGACGATGCTACGAGTATACGGTCTTGCTGAAAAATGGCACTGCGTTCACTTTCATTCAGTGAGTTCGACAGCTACTTGACTAAATATTGTATTTTCGCCTTACGCGACTTGTTATATTTAGTCAAGTTTTGACTAAATATTTTAACGTAGAGGGGGGAATCGAGACGAGGGTCGTGGTGTATGTGTGTGTGTGTGTGTGTGTGCGTGTGTGTGTGTGTGTCTGTCTGTCTGTGTGTGTGTGTAGAGCGATTCAGACTAAACTACTGGACCGATCTTTATAAAATTTGACATGAGAGTTCCTGGGTATGAAATCCCCATACGTTTTTTTCATTTTTTCAATAAATATCTTTGATGACGTCATATCCGGCTTTTCGTGAAAGTTGAGGCGGCACTGTCACGCTCTCATTTTTCAACCAAATTGGTTGAAATTTTGGTCAAGTAATCTTCGACGAAGGTCGGGGTTTGGTATTGTATTTCAGCTTGGTGGCTTAAAAAATAATGAGTGAGTGAGTTTGGTCATTAAAAATCTGAAAATTGTAAAAAAAAAATATTTTTAGAAAACGATCCAAATTTACGTACATTTTATTCTTTATCATTTTCTGATTCCAAAAACATATAAATATGTTATATTTGGATTAAAAACAAGCTCTGAAAATAACAAATATAAAAGTTATTATCAAAATTAAATTGTCCAAATCAATTTAAAAACACCTTCATCTTATTCCTTGTCGGTTCCTGATTCCAAAAACATATAGATATGATATGTTTGGATTAAAAACACGCTCAGAAAGTTAAAACGAAGAGAGGTACAGAAAAGCGTGCTATCCTTCTCAGCGCAAGTACTACCCCGCTCTTCTTGTCAATTTCACTGCCTTTGCCGTGCGCGGTGGACTGACGATGCTACGAGTATACGGTTTTGCTGCGTTGCATTGCGTTCAGTTTCATTCTGTGAGTTCGACAGCTACTTGACTAAATGTTGTATTTTCGCCTTACGCGACTTTTTTTTGTTTTTTACCACAGTGGCATGCAGGCTGCTTCAACCTTTCCTTTAATTGTTTCCTTCTCTCTTTTTTTTTCTTTTTTTCTTTTAAAAAGGCGGTGAGCATCCTTCTTCATTGGTCTTTTTATATTTAGTCAAGTTTTGACTAAATATTTTAACGTAGAGGGGGGAATCGAGACGAGGGTCGAGGTGTATGTGCGTGTGTCTGTGTGTGTGTGTGTGTGTGTGTGTGTAGAGCGATTCAGACTAAACTACCGGACCGATCTTTATTAAATTTGACATGAGAGTTCCTGGGTATGAAATCCCCATACATTTTTTCATTTTTTTGATAAATGTCTTTGATGACGTCATATCCGGCTTTTCGTGAAAGTTGAGGCGGCACTGTCACGCCCTCATTTTTCAACCAAATTGGTTGAAATTTTGGTCAAGTAATCTTCGACGAAGCCCGGACTTTGGTATTGCATTTCAGCTTGGTGGCTTAAAAATTAATTCATGACTTTGGTCATTAAAAATCTGAAAATTGTAAAAAAAAATAAAAATTTATAAAACGATCCAAATTTACGTTCATCTTATTCTCCATCATTTTCTGATTCCAAAAACATATAAATATGTTATATTTGGATTAAAAACAAGCTCTGAAAATTAAATATATAAAAATTATTATCAAAATTAAATTGTCGAAATCAATTTAAAAACACTTTTATCTTATTCCTTGTCGGTTCCTGATTCCAAAAACATATAGATATGATATGTTTGGATTAAAAACACGCTCAGAAAGTTAAAACAAAGAGAGGTACAGAAAAGCGTGCTATCCTTCTTAGCGCAACTACTACCCCGCTCTTCTTGTCAATTTCACTGCCTTTGCCATGAGCGGTGGACTGACGATGCTACGAGTATACGGTCTTGCTGAAAAATGGCATTGCGTTCAGTTTCATTCTGTGTGTTCGACAGCTACTTGACTAAATGTGTTTTCGCCTTACGCGACTTGTTACATTTAGTCAAGTTTTGACTAAATGTTTTAACATAGAGGGGGAATCGAGACGAAGGTCGTGGTGTGTGTGTGTGTGTGTGTGTGTGTGTGTGTGTGTGTGTGTGTGTGTGTGTGTGTGTGTGTGTGGGTGTGTGTCTGTGTGTGTGTGTAGAGCGATTCAGACTAAACTACTGGACCGATCTTTATTAAATTTGACATGAGAGTTCCTCGGAATGATATCCCAGGATGGTGTTTTTTTTTCGATAAATACCTTTGATGACGTCATATCCGACTTTTTGTAAAAATTAAGGCGGCACTGTCACACCCTCATTTTTATTGAAATTTTGGCAAAGCAATCTTCGACGAAGGACAGACTTTCGTATTGCATTTCAGGTTGGTGGCATAAAAATAAACTTTTATGAATTTGGTCATTAAACTGAATCGGAAACTTGTCATTAAATCAGTTTGTTTTTTTAAACGATCCAAAAACAATTTAATCTTATTCTTCGTCATTTTCTGATTCCAAAAACATATACATATGTTATATTTGGATTACAAACAAGCTTTGAAAGTTAAAAATATGAAAATTATGATTAAAATTAATTGTCCGAAATCGATTTAGAAACAATTTGATCTTATTCCTTGTCGGTCCCTGATTCCAAAAACATATATACTGTTCAAAAAAAGAAACGCATAGCTTGTAATATTTGGTTAATTTAGTTATATGGCTACAAGGATATCCACCAAACTGCAGAAAATGTTTATCTGGTCGTCGACCTTTCGTCCATTGCCACAAGTGAGCTCTGCACGTGACGCATGCGTTATCAGTGGCTACAATGTCAAAATTGCTCATTTGGCATGACCACTCGTCATGCTTCAGTGTAATCTCGTGAAACTCGGGGAATATTGAGCTCTCACCATGTCTTCCAAAACCCATAAAAGCGGATTGTTCGCCACAAAGAAATCAGACGACAATTCAGCGACGAAAGATGGCCCGATTGAGCAGAGAAGACCGCCAAATTGCATTGGGTCGTTTACAAGCAGGCCAAAGTCAAAGTGCAATCGCCAGGCACTTCCACGTGTCCCAGAGCACCATCAGTAGACTGTGGGTCAGGTTTCAAGCCACTGGCTCCGTTGCTGACTTGCCACGAGCGGGAAGACCAAGGGCGACAACTGCTGCTCACGACCGCTTCATACGGCTCCGCCACCTCCGGAATCGTTTCCTGTCGGCCTCATCTTCTGTCCAGGCTCTCCCCGGGCCACACCGATTATCGGACCAGACCGTGCGGAACCGCCTGCATGAAGCTGGTTTGAGAGCTCGCAGACCTCACAGAGGAGCTGTCCTCACCCGCCGCCATCGCCAGAACCGAGTGCAGTGGGGCAACCAGCACCTTCGCTGGACCGTCCGGAATCACTGGAGACACGTGTGGCTCAGCGACGAGTCCTACTTCCTGCTCCAGCGACATGATGGTCGGAGGAGGGTCTACCGGAGAGTAAACGAACGTTACGCGCCCAACTGTGTGGATGAGGCACCCGTTCATGGTGGTGGAGGCGTCATGGTGTAGGGGGCGATCAATACCGCTGGAAGGAGCACCCTGGTGCACGTCCAAGGGCGCATAACTGCCCAGCGATACGTGGAGGAAATTCTGCGCCCACACGCCCTTCCTCTTCTGGCTGACCAGGATGCCATATTCCAGCAGGACAACGCTCGCCCGCACACAGCACGACTCACCACCCAGTTCCTCACCGACCACCATGTCCAGGTGCTTTCCTGGCCATCCATGTCGCCAGACATGAACCCGATAGAACACCTCTGGGATGAATTGGACAGACGTGTGCGCAGGCGAGAAGAAGCGCCGGCAAATCACCGCGATCTATTGCAGGCACTTCAGGAGGAGTGGGACACCATCCCACAGCAAGATATCCGGCATCTGATCCAGTCCATGCCCAGAAGGTGCCGGGCAGTTGTTGCTGCTCAAGGCAGTCACACCCCCTACTGACTTGACAGCCTCGGCACCCAATCGTATTGATTGACTGATTGATTTGAAGATGCAAATGAACTGTGTGTGCATTCAACTGTGTCCATACCAAATTTCAAACAAATAATCTAAATATTGGATTTTCTGTTAAGTTTTTCGAAAAATAAAACAAATTTGGCAAGTAGCAACTATGCGTTTCTTTTTTTGAACAGTATAGATATGATATGTTTGGATTAAAAACAAACTCAGTAAGCTAAAAGGAATAGACATACAGAAAAGCGTGTTATCCTGCTCAGCGCGACCATTACCGCACTATTCTGGCTTGTCGATTTCACTGCCTTTGCCACGAGCGGTGGACTGACGAAACTACGAGTATGCGGTCTTGGTAAAAAAAAAATGCAGTGCGTTCAGTTTCATTCTGTGAGTTCGACAGCTTGACTAAATGTTGTTATTTCGCCTTACGCGACTTGTTTTCGTTTCTTTTTAACTCCAACATTGAGGTGTATTACACTCACGAAACATGGACATTTTCTATTTACAATGGAAATATTCCTTATATTTACAATTACATTTTTGTACTTAATATTTGAAACTAAAAAATTACAAACACTGATCCCCGACAAGTTATCTTTCTAAATTTACTAACACACATTTTACCAATTAATATTACGTGATTTACAAAATTTCTCATCTTTTTACAACAACTTGTGTCTTGATAGCCAAATATTATATCCTGCATCTCAAACTTAATCCTTAATCCAACCTTTTCCTCTATCCAATTTTCTATCTTCGTCCAAAACAACCGGTATACACTCATTTGAGCGTCGGCCACGTAATCCCTCTAAAAGACATCTTTAATCCGAAAGGTGATCCATATAGTCAAGTAGCATTTAAAGTTTGGATGAAATGTCACGTGAATTAAAGGACCCCAACAGTCTCTTTTTAAGGTCAGATAAAGCAGTTGGGGTTGATTTAATGATATAGGTAAGCATCTAGAGATGCAAAAACCGAACAGTAAATCACAGGTTTTGCGTTGCATCAGTCTAAGTTTACACAAAATGCATGCTCAAAAAGCGGCCAAATTCGTCTGCTACGCGAGACTTCAAAATCCCCGCGGAGGCAAGCCGTTGGCTGTGACGTCACAAGCAGGAATCGGAAGCGAAAGTAGCGACGCTCGGTCTGCGTCTTTGCTGCAGCCGTGGATGCGCACGTAATCCCGTGTCACGATTTAGTGAGATGGACCGAGAAAGTGTCACTCTGTGGGGTGCCTTTCTCGAATTGCGACAGAAAGCGCCTGTGCATTCTGTCAACGGCTGGGGTTTTAGCTGACAGAGCATAGCCGAAACACGGGGATTTCTTGCTGCACGGGTTTTACGTGGGTGATTCAGACCTGTTTACCCTCCCGGATTGTCCGGAATCATTACGGATTTGGGGTCTAAATTCCGGTATTACGGAAATCTACCGAAAATTCCGGAAATTGCGGTCGAGAGAACCTTTTCCGTGCGTGAAAATTCGAAGTCGAAATTGTGGTAGTCACCAGGACTGTGATTTCAAGGCTGACCGAAACAGCCTTTTCTGCGCATGTGCACAGCAAGGTATTTGTCGGATTCCGCGGTTTTGAGATTGACATTGGTCCGAAGGGTAATATAGGATCTCTGTGGGGACGAAATGCCAACCAAAAAAGCGAAAGTTGTACAGAAATATCGGCAAAACTATTAAGTCAAGTGGCTGTGTCTGGTGAAGGTTTAAGAAGAGCGAACCACATTCATTTTGGTGATCGACTTGAGATCAGTGCAACAACAAAGCTAAGTCAGTTAGAATACGAGTCACGTCGCGGCACGTGTCCCGAGGTTAGACGCAGTACACAAATGATGGAAACAAACAAAAACACGAAATTATGTTTGGCAAAACATGAGCCTGCTTCGCATCGAGTTTATTTGACCTAGGTCTCTACTTCCACAGAATCTCCCAGACCTGCGAACCGATCTCTCACTACGGTCAGTCGCGCCAGAGACATACTGATGTAGGTCTATGGTCGCGCTCATCAGTGACTTGCGCTGTTGCCGAAATTCAAGTCTTTCTGAGTCTAAAACTGATCTCCATTAATATTTCTCCAATATAGCAAAGATCACAGTTCTTTGAATCGAAAAACTTACAACAAAATTTTTAAATGAAATAAACGAATCGGTCCTCTAAAATTAAAAGTAGCTTCTGGAGAGAGTTATTATGACTAGTTTTAATGCAGGATGTCTGATGTGACAGAATGTAAGGTGGTTTTGTTCACATGCATCTTGACTGTAAATAGTCCAAGGGCGGAGTAGGGGGGGTGGGTGTTACAGGGGTTCCGGACCCCCCCCCCCTTGCTGTCAAAAAAGCAACAAAAAACACAAAAATTCAGTCTGTGGAGAAAAAAAAATTAAAACATTTTCTGTCTGTGAAATTTTTGTTGTTGTCGGGAGCAGATATCAATGAAGATAAATTGCCATTATTTAATACTAACTTTATAAGAAATAATGAGTGGCTGCTGACACCAGTTTATCATGTTTAAAATCAAGGATAAGCCACAAATTGTTAATAAAATAGCTAAAATTCTTCAGCCAGACCCCCCAACCCCTGGACCCCAGGTTGTACCCCCTCCCCCCCCCCCCCCTCTAACTCTCTTGTTCCGCCCCTGAATACTGTTTTTTTTTCGTTTTGTTTTTTTAGATAAAGTAAACTTGTCTTTGTTAACTTGCATATATATCAGGTGTCTTGTGTTGTGTGTTTGTGGTGTGTGTGATCGAGCTTCTGTGTGTGTACTGTTAAACATGGTTAACAATTTTGTACTGAGGCTACTTGTTTTGCATGGTAGCGCGCGAATTAACGTGTCGTTTCATCGTTTTCAAGCTGGTTTATGGTTGATAAAAAAATTACTCAAAGATGCCTCAAATTACGGAAAAGTACCAGTTGCATTCCTGATTTTCATTTGAGGGGGTAAACAGGTCTGGTGATTTCTGCTGTCAGGGCAAAACTGACGGTAACTGAACTGGTACGTGACAAGGTGAGTCACGTGATATTGTCAAGGTTGTCAGTGTGAGACATGTGAACTGGACACTCGAAACTCAGCGGCGAGAGAGAACAGTCGGTGTCTTATTTTCCTACAAGTGTGATGGTCTTCAACGCGTTGACTGCTGCACTGTATTTCAACGTGCCGTTCTGTTTGCACAGTAGGGCTTCAAGGAACTTCAGTTAGAGACCACTTTTTCTCTGTTTACATGCTGGCTGACGGACGGGGCGTCAAAGTCTCTTCGCTGTGCGGGGAAGGTTTTCCACCGCATAAGGATTCAGCGCAAGAGGGGGGATGGCGGTATTTCCGTGGACGAACGGGTGCCATTCAAAAGGAAGCGGATTCGCTTAAAAGAGAGAGCTACCTACATTAGGCTGTTGAGGTAATAAATCATTATTTAACGCTGTTGACGAGTCTGTGTTTGTGGAATGAAATACTCTCTGTTGTTCTTTCCAGGTTAGCGCATAATTTGCTCTTTGTGACGCTAAAATACTAATCTGTTTTTTGCAGATATGGAGAGAAGGAAGGAAAATAGCTGATTTGTTGTTGTAAAAGTTCGTTTGTGCAGGCCCACGTGCTCGATGAAATAAGTAAAGGTGACATGTTTAAAGGTGGAGGTTGAGGGGTAGCGTGGCATGTTTAGTGCACCGATGCTTTTTGTTGCAGCCTATCTTCCGTTGCTTGTTGTATTTCTACGTTTCTACGTACTCGTTGGAGCGGGATGCTGTAACCGGATCGTCCGCGGTGTGATGTTAACCTGCTAACCTGATGTACTGGTGATTTGCTGTCGCTGTCGCCGTCCTACCAGCTACACCTCTACTATTTCTGGTAGACTATGGGAGGACCTTCAGCGACTGAGTGAGGCGCCTGATGTCTCCACTGTTCCCTGCTTCGTTGCCACGCCAGCCGGCACTACATTCAACGGAGCAGTTGTGGAGACTATAGACTAATCACGGGCCGCCCACTCAGTGGCAAAAAGCTAAGTGCACCATGTCTTTTGCACCCTTCTTACCACCAAGTCATCTGTTGTATTTATGATTACACTCGAGTGGTGACAGCGTGGGGTGTGTGACACCTGCATGAACTAGCACTTTTAGGCAGAACAGTGACTTTCCTAACTATACACGGGATCAGCGTGTTATTATTATTTGTTGTACTTTAACTGACAATTTTGTCAGTGACCACTTGATTTACGTTTTGAACGTAAAAAGAACATCTTTTGGAGTGAAGTCTCGAGGGAGGTGGTGTGATATCATATAAACAGGCGTCTGAAACTTACTTTTGTTGATTCTATTTATTTGTATGACTGCGAGAGTGGATCGTGGTGTGGTTAGTTAGTTAGAAGTAACTAACCGTTCATAATCACCTTATGTGGTATAATAAAACGTGACATCATGCCGAGAGAGAGTGCTGCTGCCGTATGTTCGGAGTTGCAAAAAAAGGACTCAGGCTTGAGTTTTCATTTGTTTCCATCCGACTCAAGGCTCAAGCACGAATGGGCTGTGAAAATGAATCGGGTGGACCCAAAAACAAAGAAACGACAACAACAACAACAACAACAACAACAACACTATTGTTGAGAAACCAGCGAAACAACAACAACAACAACAACAACAACAACAACATTGTTGAGAAACCAACGAAACTACATCAACAATAACAACAACAACAACCTCAACAACAACCACAACAGCATTGTTGAGAAACCAGCGAAACTACATCAACAATAACAACAATAACAACCACAACAGCATTACAACATTGGGCAACAACTACAACAACTACAATGACGACAACAACACTGACAACAACTCGTAAACCAAGAACAACTACAATGTCAACAACACCACCAACAACAGCTTTACACTGATAAACAGTAGGTGGAACACGATTGATTTGACACGTAACAATCTTGATTTCATCTACGACGACGACGACAACAACATCAACTCAAATTCGAGAACATATACGTCTTCAACAACATAACCAACAAAAAATCCGATAGAACTTCAACTACAATCTCAACAGTGACCATGGGCTGCCTAATCTATTTGCTGAGTCTGGCAGACATTTGACTTCCACCCTTGAGAGAGCATGTTTTGTCCTTGTACACTGTGTGCCTCAAACCTGACTAAGAGGATACAACTCTACATTAATCCCCGATTATCAACCCAGATAGATGGGACACTTCCGTTTCAACTCGGACGCCGCAGTAAGAACGATCTCCAGCAACAGACGCTGATACGGTACCAGCAGCTATCTGCTCGCTCCTAAGCCACTCCCCCAGCCTGTATGTCTACACACTGACACCAATTAAACCTCCAACTGAGCTGTTAACCCGTGATTTGTAAAAATGTAAACATATTTGACAAATTACGTCGAACCTAAAACCGCAATTTGTAAAAATGTATATAAAAACAAAATAATTTCTCTATTCAACCTATTGTCCCATTACTGGGAAATTCGGATCGCTTCCTCCCAGTGGAAAGCTAGCAGCAACAAGGTCGCGCTACCCCAAAGTCAAGGGATCCATTAGATTTGTTTTTCTTTCTTTTTTTCATTTCTGTACTGTCCTATATCGCTGGCGAATTCGGAGCGCTTCCTCACAGTGAAAAGCTAGCAGCAACAGCGTCGCGCTTGTGGTCCAAATTGTGGAATGTGTCCAAGTTGTGGAATGTGTCCAAGTTGCGGTAATAGTCCAAGTTGTGGTACGTGTCCAAGATGTGGTATGTGTCCCAGTTGTAGTATGTGTCCAAGATGTGGTAATGTGTCCAAGATGTGGTAATGTGTCCATGTTGTGGTATGTGTCCAAGTTTTGGTATGTGTCCAAGATGTGGTAATGTGTCCAAGTGGTGCTATGTGTCCAAGTTGTGGTATGTGTCCAAGATATGGAATGTGTCCAAGATGTGGTATGTGTCCAAGTTGTGGTATGTGTCCAAGTTGTGGTGTGTCCAAGATGTGGTAATGTGTCCAAGTTATGGTATGTGTCCAAGATGTGGAATGTGTCCAAGATGTGGTATGTGTCCAAGATGTGGAATGTGTCCAAGTTGTGGTTTGTTTGTTTGTTTGCTTAACGCCCAGCCGACCACGAAGGGCCATATCAGGGCGGTGCTGCTTTGACATATAACGTGCGCCACACACAAGACAGAAGTCGCAGCACAGGCTTCATGTCTCACCCAGTCACATTATTCTGACACCGGACCAACCAGTCCTAGCACTGACCCCATAATGCCAGACGCCAGGCGGAGCAGCCACTAGATTGCCAATTTTAAAGTCTTAGGTATGACCCGGCCGGGGTTCGAACCCACGACCTCCCGATCACGGGGCGGACGCCTTACCACTAGGCCAACCCAACCGTGCCGGTCCAAGTTGTGGTATGTGTCCAAGATGTGGTATATGTCCAAGACGTGGTAATGTGTCAAAGTTGTGGTATGTGTCCAAGTTGTGGAATGTGATGGGACAATAAAGAAATGAAAAATATTCTAATAGATTTATTGACTTTGGGGTAGCGCGACTCTGCTGTTGCTAGCTTTCCACTGGGGGGAAACGACCCGAATTTCCCAGCGATGGGACAATAAAGAAAATAAAAAAATCCCATAGATCCCTTGAATTTGGGGTAGCGCGACTCTGTTGCTGTTAGCTTTCCACTGGGAGGAAGTGACCCGAATTTCCCAGCGACGGGACAATCCAGTAATGAAAAAAAAATCTAAACATCAACAGTCGCGCTACGCCAAAAGTCAAGCGATTTTGTTTTTGTGCCTTGACTTTGGAGATGACAAGAAAATATCGGGAGCATTAACGTGTTATTTAGAATAAATAAAGTTTAAAATTGTGTGAGTGCGCTCAGCTCGCTCTCTCGTGCAATCGGTCCCTTCTGCGGGATGGGTTACACCTTGGAGTAACGTGTTCGGCGGATGGGTGGGAATGCACGTGAGGGATCCTTGTATCGTGTGGCAGTTGTGTGGGTATGGCCTATTGAGTAAAATATTCATACGCCTAGATATGTGAGTGTTAGCTGTTGTATTCAGTGTAGTCAGTCAGCTTTTGTACACCGGCGCAGCAGCAGCAAAGTTTTTTGCCACCCTCCACCTTCCCCTTCTTCCACCTCAGGCTGGTTGCCAAACTTCGTTTTTATTCGTAAATGCAATTATTAGAGAAATTGTTTATGCTTGCGTAAAATGATTTACTGGCCTTGTTATGTGTATATAATAATATTATGTATTTGTATTGTATGTGGTGGTGAAATTGTTTTATCTCTTGTTTTATCAAAGATATTGTGTAATTAAATTATAGCCTTTTCTGGCTTTTTGAACGCCCAATTCGGTTTTATGGTCTTCCAGTGTGGTTGCATGTGTCTTCTTGATAATCAGTGTTTGTGTGAGTAGGGTGTGTGAGTATTCACTTGCAGCAGTACATACATGAATATAAAATTTAAGTGATTTGTAAAACAATTTTGACCCTCCACCACGGAGTGAGTCGCATGTCACCTCGCGCCGTTCTGCACTAGGCTTAAATATAAGTCCGGGGAGTGTCTGGTAACAGTATGAGGGTCACCTTAGTCACAGGCTTATAACTCAAACAGTGTTTGCTCTTTTCTAAAACGGTTTTCACCACTGGATAGAGCATAAAAAACTGTTTAGGAATATGTAAAAATACGAAAATCATGCAAAGGTGACATGCGACTCATTCCGTGGTGGAGGGTCACAAATGTACAAATCACGGGGCGCGCAGACCCTTGATTTTAACCCCCAGGCTCAAAACTGTAAGGTTCAGCAGCTAAAGTTGTTTCTGCCATGAATACTGCTTGTAACGTCATCGAAATGTTTACCCAGAATTCACCACTTCCGCGATACAATGGCCGCCAGATCGGAACGCGAAAACGCTTCGCTTCAGCCACGAAATTCGGCGGATTATGGCCCAAAACGATCCCGAAATAAACTAAACCCTGTGAGGGAAGGTAAGAAAACAATTTCCTACGGCATGCATATGCCTGGTTAACCTAAGTCACGCTAAAACGCAAATGAACGCGTTTTTGACACACAAAAAAAGCCTGTTGGGGTCCTTTAATGCTTTAACTTGGGTGCGCAATTGGGTGTAGCAATAATTTGTGGGCACATTTCACTTCGACTTGAAAAGAAATTCGCACAAAAGGCTGTCTTTTTTAGAGCGCTCCGCAAACATTGGGCTCACTGAAGCGTTCAGAAAAGTTGCGCGGTGTTAACCCATGATTTGTTTAGAGCCTCTATGCTGGGTGGTGGGGGGTAGTTTGGCCCAGATAAGTAAAATATTACAATTTTTAGCATAACAAAGAAAGAGAAAACAATTTTAATAGATCCCTTGACTTTGGGGTAGCGCGACTCTGTTGCTGCTAGCTTTCCGCTGCCGGGAGGAAGCGACCCGAATTTCCCAGCGATAAAAAAATAAAGTAATGACAAAAAATATTGTACAACAAGAGGCGAAGCCTTCAAGGCTCCCGTAAGAAATCGACAAACAGTAACGCAAACTCAATCACTCCGTCACACAGACACACAAACACACACACACAGACACACACACACACACACTCACTCACACTCACGCACACACACACATACACACACACACACACACACATACACACACACGCACACAGAGTTAACACTAACGCCTCATATCTATTCCATGTATAATTTTCAAAAGAAGGCAAACAGATAAATTGACTGCATGTATATTTTTTTGTTTGTGTAGTTGTCCCTGAAGGAGATCTTGTGCAATCCTTTCTCTCACACACACACACACACACATACACGCACACTCGGACACACTATATTAAACTGCATCAGCCAAAGCTTATCTACAATCATTAACCTACCCTAGAGCTTGCGTACCAAGATACTATATTCTTGGAATTGTCATACGACTGAGAGTTAAAGATATGGGCGTCACGATGGTCACACTGACTCAGACAGGTTCATAATTATGAGGTTATTTTCCCTGGTCCTCGCACTCCGCAGCTCCGCGTGCTTCCGCATGAACGGTCACAAAGAAGGCCATTATCTCTCATATACTGGCTCTCTCTCTCTCTCTCTCTCTCTCTCTCTCTCTCTCTCTCTCTCTCTCTCTCTCTCTCTCTCTCTCTCTCTCTCTCTCTCTCAAACACACACACACACGAACACACACCCCAAGTTACACACGAACACACATACACACTCACTCACTCTCTCACACACACTTCATACACACAAAACACACCCCTATACGCACATATAGACAGACGGACATACACACCTTTACAAACACACACACACACACACACTTACGCACACGCACATGTACACACCCACCCACTCTCTCTATCTCTCTCTCTTTCTCTCTTATACAAAGAGACACACACCCACACATGTAAATACGCACGCATGCACGCACGCACACACACACCCACCCACACACACACATTGACTCACACAAATCTCAAACACACACATAAAAACACACACTCATACGCACATAGACCGGCACGGTTGGCCTAGTGGCAAGGCGTCCGCCCCGGGATCGGGAGGTCGTGGGTTCGAACCCCGGCCGGGTCATACCTAAGACTTTAAAATTGGCAATCTATCTAGTGGCTGCTCCGCCTGGCGTCTGGCATTTACACATTAACATGCTTCCATTTGAAACTTCGAGGTCTTCATCAGGGATTGACGCCCGACAAAAGCTAATTGAAGCCCGACGGAGCAAATCGACGGAGGGCTTCAATTAGACTTTGGGAGGGCGTCAATCCACGATGAAGACCGAGAAGTTTCAAATGGAAGCGTGTTAATGTTATTGTAATTCAATCTGACGACGATCTCTTTCCTGCTTTCATGCGATGGTAAACAGACAGAATTGGTTCTGTTCTGTTCACACACTACTTTCAGTCCACCTACCTGCAAGGGTCAAGTCCCAAGAATTATGTCGCTGTATTCCTATCGTATCACTCTCCTCCTGTTTTGTTCTCTTTCACATACATTTTCCCATCTTTTTTGACGGGTTTCTGGACACAAACTCAAAACAAATTCTTTTCATCACAAAAGCGATCTTTGGAATTGACTGACGTAGTCCGAAAGAATTCATGCATCAACTTACGTCATGTATTCGACGTCATCACTTCGCATACCTTATGGTCTCGGTATTTCGTGGGTCATTCTCCAAAGCTGGGTCTCATACTGTGACATAGGTGTCAAAAATTAAATGCCCACCAGAAAGTTCAAATGAGATGTAAATAGAAAGATACACATGTTCTTCACATGATGTTGAAAAAAAAACTAATCCAGTTATAACTTTGTGCAGAAAGTTATGACAAAGTTCATAAATGAACAAAATAACGCGTGTAACATGGAAACAAAAATCACACTAAAAACATCTCTTAAAGTCAGTTTTTCTCTCTTTTCTAACATTGTTCTATGCAGTTTTGCTGCAACAACTACTCTCAACACCCTCCCAAAGTAAAACTTGAAAGAAAAAAAAATTAATAAAAAAAACTTTAAAGTGAGTTTTGTAATAGAAAACAACACCAATTCTGTTTTTCCTATAAAAGTATCTGTTAATATTTTGTAACATTTCCTAATCAACATTTACCAGTATCACTCCCCAAACAGTGTGGATAATTTAAATGGTGCAAATTACTTTTATTTAAATAGATATTGATGATTATGCAATACCATCTCCGATGTAACATGGAACCCAAAAAGCAACTCGGCAAAGCATACTTTGATTTATCTGATCAAAATGAACCACAGTCAACATTCAAGTCAAAAAGCTAACACAGAACAACAGGTTAATAAATATAAATTGCTTTATCAATTAATTCAATGCAAAATTAGGATTAAAAGAAAACATATTTTGAGGCCAAAGTCAAAAATACAAATCAGAAAAAAATTCTCTAAACAAGAAACTTTAACTCCTTTCCTTCAAACTCTTAATCTTTTTGGTTACATTTCCCAGTGTTACTCCCCCAACAGTAATGAGAATAACAAGAGTGCAAAATAGTATCAGAACAAATAGATATTGATGAGCATGTAGCATGGAACCCCAAAGGCAACTCAACTGAGAATAATTTGAAATAGTTGATGAAAGTGAACCAAAATTAAAATCCAAGTCCAAGAAAGGAACACACAACAATATGTTAATAACACATATTGTTTTATCCATTATTTACTTGCAATAAAAAGAAAAGAAAAAAATCTAAGGGCAAAGTGAAATTTTTGAAAGTCAAAGTAAAAAAAAAACAACCAAAAAATGATACTTAGAATGTACAAAAAAGTCAGTATGAAATGTCAGTTAATGTGGCTAAAAAAACATTCACTTGTCAAAAACAAATGCAATGCCTCGACCAGGGGCTAGTCTGGGTGCTGGAACAGCTTTGTGCTCGCTGCTGGCAGGGAGCCATGCCTTGTCTGCCCATACATAACTGTTAGTGTCTAGCTTCAGATAGTGAAGAAGCAGGTCCCCACTACTGTCAACGTCAATAACTTTGGCGTAGAAAAAGACAGTTCTCTGACGACCAAGCAAAGGTACTTCAATGAAGCATCCTTCACTCACTTGAGAAGTATTGATTGGCGAGATTGAAGGGGGCAGGGAAGGGCAGTCGGGCGACTGGTCTGTGTCAGGGTAGACAGGCGACTGGTCTGGGTCAGGGCAGTCAGGGGACTGGTCTTGGGCAGGGCACTCAGGCGACTGGTCTGGGGCATGGTAGACAGGCGACTTGTCTGGGGCAGGACAACCAGACGACTTGTCTGGAGCCGGGTAGACAGGTGACTTGTCTGGGGCAGGACCGTCAGGCGACTTGTCTGGAGCAGGGTAGACAGGTGACTTGTCTGGGGCAGGACCGTCAGGTGACTTGTCTGGAGCAGGGTAGACAGGTGACTTGTCTGGGGCAAGACCGTCAGGTGACTTGTCTGGAGCAGGGTAGACAGGTGACTTGTCTGGAGCAGCGTAGACAGGTGACTTGTCTGGGGCAGGACCGTCAGGCGACTTGTCTGGAGCAGGGTAGACAGGTGACTTGTCTGGGGCAGGACCGTCAGGCGACTGGTTAGGGGCAGGGTAGACAGGCGACTGGTTCAGCACTTTCAGAACAATACACAAAGAAAAAAACCACCGGATTATTCTTTGAAATCAAAAGGCTAAATAAAAAAAGATTCAAGCACACGGCAATCTTTTGACATCGCATCTAGCATCGTTACAAAGATGGCGACGAGTCGGGTCCGCGTGACGTTGACAATGAAGAACAACAACAACGCTGCAAAATAGTAGCATCTCGACTGCCCGAAAGTAATGCAGAAATGTCTTTTAAAGAAGTGAAATAAACACTGCCATTTTTAAGAACTTGCACGAAACTGTAAAGCGACTTTGACGACTCTTTTTCAACATCGTAACGAAGAACATCATTCTAACGGTTCCGAGTTACGAACGAGATCTTGTGAGGCCATTTTCAACCGCACTAATAAATCACCCATCTTTTCCCCAGGGATGTTGCTACAAATTCATACCTATAGGACAAATGTCCTGAGTTCTTCAGCATCAATAGGACATTTGACCGCTTTCAGAAAGTGTAATAGGACATTATGAATTTGCGCCAAACAGCTTATAACACATTCCATGGAATTGTTCCAAAGTCATGCGCCCACACACACACGCACACACACACACACACACCCACGCGCGCGCGCTGTAGAACACACACATAATATAGTAAATACATCAACACAGTGTGCGTATAATGTTGTAGCCTATTTGTTTAGTTTCAAAGAAACCACAAAAAAGAAACCAACATGAACAACTTCAGAGCTCGTACTTTATTACTGCATGATTTGGATAAAAGTTGACAAACAAAATGATCGGTTTGATCTAATGCTGATCTTTTGCAGGCTTTAGTTTTTTTTTCAGCGGCATAATTCAGTGCTTCGTCTCGTATCAAAAACAAAAGCAGACTACAAATTTAGTCAGTTGGAGTTGTCTCCCGTACTCCTGTAGCATGCACTGATCTAAAAGGAATCCACTATTTTTAGATCAGTGCGCTGCACCGAGACGGTTATACCCAAACGGCGCATACCGCAAACGGTTCGGGAATTCCCGACAAAAGAAAAGATCCGCACGCGGCACTGACAACTTCAGTGTCAGCTGAACACGAGAGCGTTCGGTCTTTTAGAAGATTTGTATCTTGAAATGAAAATTAACGAATATCGCGCTGTCCGAAGGAATGGAGTACATATCGGACAATGACCACGCTCAGGCTAAAACGATAGGACATCTGACCGACATGCGGCAATGTGAATCGGACATTTGGGGATTTTCATCGTTATATGTCCGATGTCCGACGCCTAACGACATCCCTGTTTCCCGAACAGTTTTTTGCAGTTAAAAACAACATAAAATACAGCCGTGATTGATACACGTTTGGCTTCTGAAAAAGATTGTGTGTCCGATTACCCTACAATCGGGCTAACTTCGTCACAAAGAATCGGGAGACTCCGGTCTTCCTCGTTACGAGGTTGATGAGAAATTTTAAATCGAAGCAAGAAAGTATTCAATCAAGGCGCGTATATGAATAGTACTGTTGAAAAGTTACAGAAGCAAAATCTGCACCAAAAAAATGCTATCTATTGTTGACAAAAAGTATCGGAGCACAAGTTTGAAAAGTTTCGCCGGAGATCCAAAAATTTACTGACTGCTGAAATCAAGTATATGAAACTGCGTTCAGATCAAGTTCGGTATTTTGTCAAGTCAAGAGCACACTCATCTTAGCCGAACGTAAAGAACAATCATACAGTTATTTATTTAAACAATGCATAAGCATTTATATGCATAGAATTTGCTGTAAACTTACCTTTAGATCAGCACAGAAGTGTCGGGATAACAACGTCACACATGCAACACAATCAGAACCCAAATTCAAACTGAATCTCGCTGGCGATGTAAACCGCGTGGTCAGCCGAAGTGCATTATATCCTCCCGCTTGGTAGTAGAGGGAATGTGTGTCAAAATAGTTCTGAAATATTTTGTCTTTTGTACGATCTAGTAAAATGTTTTGATAACAACCGTAACATCAGAAACTGGAAACAAAACTGGGTAATAGCATTACACAACGAAATATTTTTTGTTAGCTCAACCTTAGTGTTTCTCATTGCGCGTACACACAAGGAACACAGTGGACATGTGTTTGAGACAAAAAGAAGTACCACCCAGATTTCGGAGCTTGCTGTAGAGTTGCAAAACAAAGCGTGTGCATGTGGGAAACAGAGTGTTACGTTGTTGATCGTAAAAAAGAATGCCAATTTTGGCAAGATTAACAAATATTTTTAAAACTAACTTTCACAGCATGAGAAAAGTAACATCACATGATAATGTTATGCTGGAAACGATCAGTTATAATGATTCTGTTCAGTTTGCTGACCAACACTTTCAGTCAGCTTTTTCATGTCACAAAACGACCACCCATTTTCGCAAACGAATGAACACCATTCATTCAACTGAGTAAACATAGACCAACATTTTGAAACAAAAATATTTAAATATTGTCTCTTACAATATTCTTCTATAGTCTGCACACAAAAAAATGGGAAAAAGTTTTAAACTTTGTTCACATTGCATCTATTTTTAGAAGTGGTATCGGCGGTGCGCAGCTTTGGAGAATGACCCATTTCCTACTTGTAAAATGACCCTCAAAGCTAACCGAGACTAGTTGAGGTTGTATCAATGCGCCTCGCCAGCAGGTTGTTATTAATGGATTTTTTAGCGAGTGGCTATCGACAATTATTAGTCACCTGTAATTTTTAATGAGTTGGGGCATTCTGACCAATCACAGGATCTGTTTCATTAAAACGCAAACTCGATTGAATTAAATATGGGGTTAGTGCTAGGACTGGTTGGTCCGGTGTCAGAATAATGTGACTGGGTGAGACATGAAGCCTGTGCTGCGACTTCTGTCTTGTGTGTGGCGCACGTTATATGTCAAAGCAGCACCGCCCTGATATGGCCCTCCCTCGTGGTCGGCTGGGCGTTAAGCAAACAAACAAACAAATACGCACATAGACAGATGGGCACACACACCTTTACAAACAAACACATATACACACTCATACACACACAAACATACACACAAACTCATGCACACACACACACATTCACACACTCTCTCTCTCTCTCTCTCTCTCTCTCTCTCTCTCTCTCTCTCTCTCTTTATTACACACACACATGCACACGCACACGCACACACGCACACGAGTACAGACTCATGCACGCGCGCACGCACACACACACAAATACACACACACACACACACTCACACACAAACAGTAACACTAACACATGTGCACAAAATGAACACACACACACACACACACATACACACACACACACACACACACACACACACACACACACACCCACACACATAAAGCAATGAAAAAAAACAACAGCAGACACTTACACCGGTCAAACCCACACACACACATACACACACACACACACGCACACAAACCCACACACACACACACACACACTCACACACACACACACACACACATGCACACACAAACACACATGCACACAACGACGCCCATTTTCATGGAAACACAGTAACCCCCTCGTATAAGCGGGAATGAAAGAGTGGTGGCAAATGACCCAGAACAAACAAAAGTCAAAGCTGGCAACTCAGGTTTGTATTCAGGGAGATTTGCACGAAATGCATGCACGAGATACGACTTTTCTCTCTTGGGGACTTTCATTTGCGGCAGCTCAGGTTTGATATGAAAAACTGAAGAAAAGCCCTGCCTTTTTGCACTGAGAAACTGTGGAGGTAGCGTGTTTACTACTGGGTCTGGCTGTAGTTCATTTACCCTCATTTACTTCCTCGTTAGCTTCCAAAGTAAACTCTTTTTTCGTCCCATGCATGCGAAAGTGAGGATGTACTTCCGATGTCGCTCAATACTTTAGAAGTTGTCGCAAACTACCCTGAGTTACTTCCTCGCTTTGCTTCGAAGTAAACCCTTTTTCCGGCCCATGCATACGAAAGTGAGGCAAGTACTTCCGATGTCACTCAAAACTTCGGGGGTTGTAGCGAACTTCCCCCATAAGCATACGGGCGGCTTACATACGGATAACGATTCATATCCCCAGTTTTTCATGTTGGTAACCATTGGCTATTTGTCAGATGTGTCGTTCTCCCACATTTGAACGATGCTGAAGTGCGAGCCGGTCAAAATGCCCTTTAGTTGTCAAACCACGTTCTCTTGTTCTTGTTACCAACCTTTTTCCGCGCAAACTCAGTGTTTTGCGTTCCGGACCGGAACCACAGAATTCTGTGACCGGAACACACCTTGGAGATGAACATTAATTATTTCTGATTGGACAATGATGCCGACGCCCACATGACCCTAACTACAATGTCAAGGTCGGAAAGTCGTGAATAGCGTTCTTGGGATACCTCCAGCTTCGCTGGGATAAAAACCTGACCGAGTTATTTCCGGAATTCGTTCATTACAAATATGCCAACATGATGAGTACATTAATCTATTAGACACTCTGTTCCAGGTGACTGGTTCCACGCCGTAAGGGTCCTGGTGTCTCTCTCTCTGATTGGTCTGTTCGCGGCCTGTGTCTACGCCCTCGTCACCAACTGCTGTAGCTCTATTCCAGGACCCGTGACTAGAATTCTGGAGGCTCTGTCTGCCTTTTCTGGTAAGTCACACAATACTCGCTGGTTTATTTTGCTCCCCAAAGTGCGCGTCTCTGCGTCCTATACGCACTAGAAGCCAAAAACACGTACTTGAAATGCATGGATCGGGTCCCGGGACGCAATACATTTCCTATACAGCATGACTTCCCTTCTTTGTCTCTGTTAATCTAGGGAGAAAATATCCAGCGATATTTCTCCGTAGGCCTAAAGTTCGGCCATGACCTAGGCAAAATAACTTGCGCAGCCGCAGAAACAAGAAAATGGAAATCTTTTATGAAATGATTGGGAGCCACGCAAATTTGACCTCTTGATTCCGACCATGAACCCGCTGTTGATAATCTGGAAGGTCGTACCAAAAATGCAGATCTATCTCTGGCCGATTCATAGATTCTACCTACAAACTGCGACCTCATCTGTGATCAGATGGCCAAGCAATGCGTGAAATCTTTTATTCTAAAGCCTTATGGTTCGTTTCGACAAGCATTAAACAGATGAAATTAACCACATGCAGTTTATTCTTCAGAAAAATGCACAAAAAAAATGGGTTGGGTTGGGTGATTTGTACATAAACATCTTCCTCACGATAGATTCGCTGATTTGTCTTATGAAGCCGTCATCAACACGAACACAATGATTGCAGAAGCAAACTCTGTACCTACACGACCGAGACACAAGACTGATTATTTCACAGCTGCAATGTGAATAGAGAACAAAGACGTTTTGGGTAAGCTTACTCACGTCAGGTCTTCACTGACAAGCTAGGAACAGACGGAAAATTCCGAACAAAAGTAAATGACGTCAAAGTCTCTTTCGCTTTGCGTGTAACTTTGTCATGACGTCTTTTTGTGACGACAGTATACGCGACAATTTGTTCGCTTCCGGTGTCATTGGAAAGCAACTCAAAAGAAGGAGCTAAGCCCGTGTCTTGAAACAGCTGAAACACTCTTTTGGATTGCCGTTTCAATGTTAACAAAAAAGTTAAAGAAAAAAAACCAAGGTTCAGTTGCGAACTGACAGCGGATTGAGCATTTATTCATGTTGATGAAGGTACGATTGAAGCTTTATTCTCTCCGTCAACCAACAAGACTAGATTTAAAGTAGCAGACGAAAAACAAAGTGTGCGTTTTTCCTGTCTTGTGAAGACGATTATGTCGTTATAAGTTATCTGTACGTTGTGAAGACATTTCGAAACAAAATTTAGCTTTAATGCGTCACGGGATATACGATTATACGTTTTCATCCATGGAATTGTTTTCTTCGTCTCGGCAGGGTGAATGAATTCATGATGTCTTTTCCGGAACTGGACAAAACTGGCCTTGCCAAGACTGAAACAAAATATAGTTCTACAACTTCTAGGCTTGGGTTGATTGCCCATGGTGAATTTCCAATGATTTGTTTCCACATCCCATGACAAATTCTCTTTACTTTGGTCATGCCATATATACGTTACAGTTCCGTCCATCCATGGTATCGCGTGATATTTTGTCTCGACGGGGTGAAAGAATATAATGACGTCACTCTCGGCAGAGCCTCGAGTGACGTCATCATATTCATTGACCCAGTCTCGACAAAATATCAGGCGATACCATGGATGGACGGAGCTGTAACTATTAGTTAGCGTTAGATTTGACTGTGATATCAACATTTATCATTCTGAAATCATATCAGACCGAGGCGTTAGCCCAGATCTGATATCATTCAGCCTTTGGAGACATTCAGACTGATAAATGTTGGTATCACAGTCACATCTAACGATAACGATTTTATCGCATTCGATTTCGGAACAGTAGAATCATAAACCTACCTGAGAAGTCAGACAAACGCAAGGGAGGGTACTGCCTTGTATGTAATGTTGGAAATGTTGGGTTGTCTTTTTCTGATTTCGTAACTTCCTTTAAGCTGCTCTTCCTTTTTTTTTTTTTTTTTTTTAGTAACTGGTTCTTTTTCTCAGACATAATAAGGCACTTATAATGAAAAAAGAACAAAAATATACGGTCGAAACAGATCACCAACAAAGGCTAACAAGTTCAGTGGAGTTGCCAGTTCGAAGGAATAGCGAAGAAATAGAACGTCACAGTTACTTCCTCAGTGGTACTCTGTTTGACTGTTCGATTTGGCAATTCTGAACGATGGCAGATACTGAAGTGCGCCAGGCAGTATCAGCGAAGTCCTCTGGCTCATTTTCTGTGCCCAAGAAAGCTTCCAGGTATTTGTCGACTCGGTATTGGCGGACTACTGCATAATAATGTTGTCAAAGCTCAGTCTCGCTTACGACAAATCCAAAATGGCGTCCTCCGACGGCGCTGTGACTGTGAAAGAAGTTGAAAGTTGTTCGGTTGATGTTGAATGGCTACGACTAAGAAAGGTGGACAATGGTTCTTGCAGGTGCGAACTGTTTAATCGGCTGCTCATGTTCTGCCTTTTTGTGAGTGATGTGCGCTGAAACACTGCAAGAGATCTCACAGTTTTCTAAGTACTGCCACTACTGGTACTTTCAAGGTCAGCTTTGTTTATGGCTGTTCCAACTACCTCAATCGGTAAGATTGTAACATTCTTTTCTACTACCTCTCTGTTAAAGCTGGTGGGAACGGTTTCATTTTATTCATTGCACAGCTTAATCTTTCTGATTCAATTACTTTTCTTTTATAAATTTGTGATTTAAAAAAAAGGGAGACATTATTTTGTTTCATTCAGGTGAGATTTTATTCTTCAAAATTAAAATTGATGAACTACTTCCTGCGTGATATCAAATTCGCTGGGAACTTCCTGCGCGATGTCAATTGATATACAGTTCCTAGTTGACCAATGACAACAGCATGTTTTGTCATGTGATCAGTAAAAATGCGATAATTATACTTATCGTGCGTACCGTACATACTTGTTCAGACTGTCATTGTGCGCTATTTAAACAGTACATTATGCGTGACCACAATGTTTTACAAGTACTTTTCGGCTTTTTTACCCTTGGTAGGGGAAGGGCTCCTGATATGGACCGGCTCCTAATATGGATCACCTCCTGTTCTGACAAACTAACGGCGCTAGAGCGCTCAAAACAATTTCATTGGCTGTATTCACCCTCTCTGGATAACTTGCACATGTCAAAACAATTGCAGAAACACAAACCTCAAAACCGTTAGGCTTTTTCTCTTTTTTTCACTTTTGGCAGGGTTCACTCTAAATTTGCCGCCTAAAACGGACTCGTTTCTGTCCACAGTCAAAGCTTTTATCACACAAAAATAGCTACATATGACAGCTAAGTCCGTATTTGTTACATTTTAGCAGTGTTGACCCCAAAATCTCAAAGTATGTGGGAGTCCCCTAATATGGACCACCTTCAACAAATCGAAGAAAATAAAAGCTAAATGCTATTTTTATTAATTCATTCAGAAGCTTGCTGAAAATAACCTGTAACTAACCTTTGAGATTTAAAACAAATCTCAGAAATAGTCTTTTTTTCGTGGAAGTTGATAATTTCACTTATTTTCACTCTGTTTTTGATAAGCTTCTTTAGTTTCCTGGTGTGCTTCAAATAATGCTCTCATCAACCCGAAACAGATAAATCTAAAGCATATTTTGATTAGTCTGACTTGCAAACTAAGTTGTATCATGTTATTTTGAAGTATAGGGGGCTTTTTACAGTGATTCGAGAAGTCCGCTTCAGTGGTCCATATTAGGCGCCCAGGCTCCTAATATGGACCCTTTGTGTTTTTTTCTGTATTTAATTTTTGCTGAATATCTATCAAAGCTATTTCACTCTAATTAGGCCTAACGGTTAACCTAAGAGAGAAGGACTACCTAACACAAAATGAAACTTCTTCGCAAGAAAACAAGCTAGTTATCAGCGTGAAACAAAAAGTGGTCCATATTAGGAGCCCTTCCCCTACCCTCTACAATTCTGCACTGGGGGTCAATTAACCCTCTACAAATTGAAAGTGGGGGTCCCGGTGTAAAAAGAAAAGTTATCCGCTGGGAAAAAGAGTCGTACGGACTTTCGTTCCCAGGAACGATAGTCCCCAGCCGGTCAGATTTTCCTACACTTGTCAACACCTGGCATTGCTTGCAATGATATCAATGTGGGGGAGTCTAAAAATTGCTGTCACACACAAGAACGATGGTGCGGGAACAGAACCTCAGATTCTTCGATGTAAAAAACTACCTGCTAAATCAGACCTTCGCTTTGATATACATATGTATGTGTGCGCGCGCGCGCGTGTGTGTGTGTGTGTGTGTGTGTGTGTGTGTGTTGGTGTGAATGTGTCCTAAGCATATGTGACCCTCCACCACGAAATGTGTCGCATGTCACCTCGTGTGGTTCTGCGCTAGGCTTAATAAAAGTCCGGGGAGTGTCTGGTAACAGTGTGAGGGTCACCTTAGTCACATGCTTATAACTCAAACAGTTTTCGCTCTTTTCTAAAACGGTTTTCACCACTGGATAGAGCTTAAAAAATTCTTTAGAAAAATGTAAAAAATATGAAAATTATGTGTAGTCAAGTGACGTACCCAGTCTTTTTGTGTAATTATCTCCTGCCCGACCCAGTTGCCTCCCCTGTCTATTATCTTCCCCTGACCCAAGTTGTGTCTCCCGCTAGGATTATTGTGTGTTTACTATCGTAGGGTAGACTCTTGACCGGATTCCTTTCTAACCTCTTATCTCAGATTTAGGTGGTCGTTATGTAATGTGCCGCCAGCCTGTCTGGGTAATCGTTGGACTCGGCGTTTTGTCAAGTGGGTGTCATTTCTTTTGACAGGGTACATCATAGAAGATGCCAGGTGGCTTGGAGGTTTTAGTCTCTTACCCCTCCCCCCCTTCTTTGTAACTGGTTGTAATCTAATGAGCCTTATCCGGTGTGCGTAATATTTCCGGTGTGCACGGCAGACAGGCCCCTCTTCCCCCTTCAGCTAGTGTAACTACTTGTAATATTTCCGGTGTGTGACACCTCTGTAACGATTTCTGCCTCTTTAACGATCCCTTTCATTTGGCAGGCAATCTTAAGACGACACCCCCCGTTGTCTGACACCGGGTATTCTTCCTATTGGCTTATCGCCACAGGGTATCGGAAGTGACCAGCCTTTAAAAGACTGAGCATTTAGGCTAGAGGAGAGAACGCGATTAGTTTCATGGAGCGAGCTGTGTGTTGCTCCGATTGTGTCGGTCGACTTGTGGTTGTAACTGAATTCCGAAACCTGTGCTCTTGTGTTTCGCGACTATCGTCAGCAGCAGGTTTTGTGTTCCTTTTACGTGTGCTCACTGAGGAGAATCTGTAAGTAACTAAATGCTTTATTCATTCCTTATGCTGTATTCTTTCCTTATGCTCTATTCTTATGTTTCATTTGATGCTATGATGTTTGTATATATGAGACTGTGCCAAAAGGTCAGGTGTCATGTCTACTGTCCCGAATGACACACGATTGCTGACATTTCACCATTGCCAACAGAATAAACAAATAAGAAATAGGTAGAAAATGAATGTGAAAACTGACTTTAATTGTTGATCAGTATTTTCTATACCACTAACAAATAATCTACTTGCACATAGCTGTTTGGCAAATGTATGTTGCATGGGACACACTGACATGAAAGTGGAAGATGTTTTTCCCTCTAGAGAAACTACATATCAAGTTACACTTTTTGTGCTCTTCCATTCCAGTTGGCAATCAATTGTTAACGCATGTTATTAGAAAAAATAGAACGAAAACAGATTAGATAGAATGAAAAATGTACTGGTGATGTCATTTGGGACATACTGACATGAAAACGTCACCTTTTGGCACAGTCTCATATATGTACATTTTGACCGGCGTCCCCCGTGTAATGACAGAGCGCCCCCCTTCCCATGTTGTTCCTCTGTTCGGTGTGTCCCTTTTCCCGCCAGTTCAATGGGCTTTGTTTGGGGAAAACACATATACACATTTTGTACTAGCATTCCACTGGGCTAAATAATGTCTAGCACATAAAACTCGCGCGTGTATCGTAACCCATGTGTATCGTTGCCATTTTTCCCCATTTTATCACATATTATTTCTGGAGATCAGTAAAGTCTGAGTAGTAGTCGGTTAAAAGCCCAAAGTTAAGCCCTCAGTGCCATTGGCCCGTAAAGCTACCTATTTACGATTTAGGCGCAGAAACCCCTACAATTGATGAACGGGAATTATGGTTGACACATATATTTTGGGTAATGAACTCGTATCATGAGTTTGATGAATTCAGGCATGAGAATGATAGAGATCTTCTGAGTTAAGATTTCAGACAATAGGAAGATATTGTCTACAGGCTGCACAATTTTGACTATTAATTCTCATGTTGCACTTTAAAGGCGCTTGCCTACAGAAGAACTTTGCGACTGAAACAACCTAACATTTTGTGCAGTCGCATAGATGCAAAACAGACTTTTAATCTAAGGCGTTATGATTTAGTCGCGCTTCCCTGTAAAGTAATAGACTGTTGTCTAACGCTTCATTTTGAAGCATGGGAGCTTGCGCTTACCCCATGCCTGAGTTATCTTTCTTATTCTTGTCGTTATTATTCGACTCGATGAAGATGTGTCTTCATGGCGATGAACACGCTTAATAATAACAATTGTCAGTAAGTACTGGTGTCACATGACTGATGTGAACCAGTTGATTGGCTAATGGCGATGCGCTAAAACTGTTAGCGCACTCTTGGAGTGCGCTAACTTTTCCACAGAGCGTATTCTTGCGCCCTTTGCCTAAGCAAGACTGTGCTCTCATCCTCAGAATTAATTAATGACATGTAGCTTATATTCTCCACAATACCAAATGACCATAAATTCCCTGCTTCTCAATTAAAGCAGAAGTGGGGTTTTTTTCTGACAGATTGCATGTGCCTGTGCCAGTGCCAGTGATCTAAAAAAATGGAAGCCGCTGTGTTTCATCTAATTTTCGCCGACTTGCATAGATTCTTCTCATATGCCGTGTTAGTGGCATGTAGCTTATCATCCACATTACCAAATGATGAGTTAGTACACAATTCCCAGCGGCTAACAGAAAACACAAGTGTTATTCCGATAACGTACCAGCAAGACCAGTTTGGAAGACTGACTCGATCGACTCTGTAGCAGACAACACAGAAATACGACTTCATCAGTTCAGTAAATGAATGGTTTCAGAATTATTATTTCAAAGCAAGAACAATCGTAATCGAAAACGTGTAAGGTTCAGAACGTTCTTACCATATATAAGATTTATTAGCAGCCTGCTTTATGCGTACAGACTCAGTGCAGACTGCAGTCGTTCCATTGCCCAGGTTGGCAGGTAGCCTAGCAGACGACATTAACCCCGCTCAGCAAATTAACATGTTGGGCAAATGTGAACGAAAAAACGATGGGGATATAATACGTGTAGGGTTCAGAGCATTCTTACCGTTCATATTTAGTATCAGACTCCCCGATGAGTGAAGATAGATCATAGAACACGAGAAATATGCCACATTTGTTTTGAAAATGTGCGAACCGTCGAGTCCCGCTTTGAGTCAATTCAAGGGGAGTCACTCCGCATAGTCAATCCGTCGAAGCTCGACTGGAGGTTTCGAATCGCAAATAATGAAGAGCCTTTCTCCGAGTTCAAATGAGGTCTCTCTGAAAGATCATCACTGTTCAGATTAACGCTACACTGGAATTTACCAACAGAAATTAAAATGCGTGTGACGAAAGCACGACACACTTGAGACACCCCACACAAAAGTAGATCTTTACTGTGCACGACCTGACCACACAGTTATGCCTATTCAAATGCGCATTGCAAAATGTGCTGTTAGGAATCTTCTTTTTTATCTGGCGGTACTGACAATATCGTTATTGAAACAATCCCAGTGCACTAAGGGATTTATAGAGCAAATCTCGAAAATAATTATTGAACTCAGCGCTATGCGCTTCGTTCAATAATGAATTTTCTCGATTTGCTCTATAAATCCCTTAGTGCACTGGGATGTCTCAATAACTTAAATTATTTTGCGGTTGCGGTTCATGCAGTGGGTAATTTATGTAGAGCATTTTCCTATGCAAGGCTTAGGCCTAAGGGAAGATGTTGGTTACTTCCCTTGACATTAGCTGTTGTGGAGTTGTTTAACTCACTGTGGATTCTCTTTCAGAGAATGCTGTGTCTGCAGGATTTTGGCTGTATTGTTACTTGTCTATATTTGTCATGATTATTTTGACAAATGATACAGTCATACATTCATAGGTTTATTGTGGAATGTATGTATGGTTAGGATGCATTGGTATGAATGGTGCGTTTTACTTGTTATGCCATGTACTTATATTATGTTTTCTTTTCTTTTCATGTGTCATCAGACACTGCTTTCTGGTGTTAACTTTCTGGTGTATACTTTCTGGTGATACGTTAAGTAAAAGTCACGTTATCGCAACCTCTGTCTTGGCGTCTCATTTATGCTTCCTGGCCTATTTCCCCCCTTCCACTCCACCCTATCACACATGCAAAGGTGACATGCGACTCATTCCGTGGTGGAGGGTCACATATACACAATAAGAAAACTTGACTTGAATGTTAACACGACTTCAATTATCACTTCAATTGCGGAGAACAAAGCGGACTCTTAGTCCGGAAAATAAGTTCTAAACGCGTACTCTCTGTCCGGAAAATGTGTCCTATCTCAACGCTCCTGTGAGGACTTTCCAGCCTGGGAAATAAGACAGCTTTTCCCAGGAAATATAGTCCAGGGACTTATGTTCCTATGACACAACGTCCAGTGACATATTTCGATAGGAATAAAAGTCCGGCGGATTTTCAAACAGCCGGACACTTCATTCTTTCACACCGGTGAAACGAAAGTCCGTAGGACTCTTTTTCCCAGCGGACAACTTTTCCCTTTACACCGGGACCCTCTACGAGGGGCGGCCGTGGGGACCCCTTAGGAGGTAGCTAAAAGCTTTTATATTTAGTCAAGTTTTGACTTAAAGGTTGTTACATAGACGGGGAATCGAGACGAGAGTCATGGCGTATGTATGTATGTGTGTATGTGGGTGTGTATAAAGTGATTTCGAGAAAACTATTGGACTAATCTTCATGAAACTTCGCATGAGAGTTCCTGAGTATGATATCCCTAGCCTTTTTTTTTATATATATTGTTTTTAAAGATATCTTTGATGACGTCATATCCGGCTTTCTGTGACAGTTGAGGCGGCACTGTCACACACTCATTTTTGAATCCAATTGATTGAAATTTTGGTCAAGCCATCTTTGACAAAACCCGGACTATGGGATTGCATTTTAGCTTGGAAGCTTACAAAATTAATTAATACGTTTGGTCATTAAAGTTGTCATTAAAATCGAATGTTCAAAAACAGATTAAAAAATGATTGCATTGTATTCCTCATCTTCTCCTGAATTCAAAAATATATAGATATGTCATGTTCACTCTAAAAATGTGCTCAGAATGAAAGAAAATAGGTTCAATAAGTACTACGGAAGCGTGCTTCCCGGAGGTGAGCGTGACCCGTCTCGGTCTTCGGTATGTATGGTTAGCCGAGACTATCTGAATGTAGTCTCGGCGATGACTGATTTGTGGTGTTGATCTTGACTAAATGTTTTTATATCGCTTCACGCGACTTGTTTTAACATCCCTTCGTCCTATTTGGCTATGCGAGATTACCTGCTATTCAGATTTGGTCGTGTGACAGACGTTTTCTTCCACACGAGATTACGTTGATTGTCTAACGAAGCCGTTAGGCTGAGTTAGACATCAGCTAATCGAATGTGGAAGAAAACTCTGTCACACGACCAAGTCTGAATAGCATTTATGTCTCACAGCTTCAACAGAGGAGAGAACAAACACGTTTTGCGTACTTACGCTCGACAAGGGTAAACACAGGAGCAGCCATTGTGGAGAGATCTACTTTATTTTACTGAAGTGACCAAACAACTAAGAGTGACGTCTCGGTATGTGTGAATGACGTTGCAGTCACCGTCACAGTCTGTGTCTTTTGAAGCATCGCGTTCTGTATGACGTTGCTCTGTGTCTGCATGCGCAAAATGGTTGTTCTTTTCGGTTTGTTTGTCTTATCTGTTCAAAATGGCAGGTAAACTCGCGTATGAAAACAGTACAGTCGGGTGGGATGTCGTTCGCAGTATTCTCTGTATTGTCGAATTTTTGAAGAGAAGAAACGATAAAAGCTGGTGAAATGAAAGCATTGTGTGCATTTTTTGGGGGACGTTTGCTAGTTTGAATCTGTTCTTGCCATGCTCCAAAGCGTGTAACATACAATCTTGCACACGTTTGCTTTAGTAGTGGCAAAGAAGGAAAGCGTGTCACTGTGACATCATCCTATTGGGTATGCGGATTCATACTATTTGGCTAACGGAACAAGGGATAAGGGCAAGTACTGTTTGTATTATTTAGTGTATACGGGATGCATGCGCTATAGTGGATCCAAACAAAGTACGATAACCCACATGTTGAGATGTGAATTATGTCCCTTGAAAAAATCACCAAGCGGCAAAAAGACCACACGGGTGGTGTCATGTCCATTTGAATGGTCAGGGTGTGTTTTCTTTGTCTTTCTCTATTTCTGCTGTTCCGACTTGTCCATTAGGCGGAAGGTGTGGACGACCCTCCAGAAAAATCATTCTTATCTTTGTTTTTTTAGGAGTGCTAGGGTTCATAGGCTGCATGGTCTACGTTGGAGGGGCGGCGAATAAACAATCGATCAGCTGGTCCTTCTACCTGTCCACCATTGGGAGTGTTCTCTGCGTCGTTGCCGCTATCATCATCGCCGTGTGCAACAAACCCCTGCCCACCAGCGCTCTTGGGGCCGGGGGTCAAGTCATCACCATGGCAACCATCTCACAAGGTCAAGGTTGCACAACGGCCGGAGGTCAGGCTCAAGCTCAGCCCTACGGAAATCCTCAGTGTTACGGTGGTCCTCAGTCGTACGGAAACCCTCAGTCGTACGGAAACCCTCAGTCGTACGGGAATGCTCAGCCGTACGGAAACCCTCAGGCTTACGGGAATGCTCAGCCGTACGGAAACCCTCAGGCTTACGGGAATGCTCAGCCGTATGGGAATCCTCAGCCCTACGGAAATCCCCCAGCGTACCCTGGTCCCCAGCCGAACAACCAGGCAGACCAGACAGGACAAGGCTACAGTAGCCTTGAGACCGTAAAGGCTGGTTACCCGGTAGAGGCGCCTTAATTCAGTTTGGTTTGCTTGCCTGCGTGCTTGTTTGGCTGGTAGGTAGGTTGGCTGGTTGGTTGGTTTCTGTCTGTCTTTCTTTCTTTCTTTCTTTCTTTCTGTTGCTATATCGCAATGCTCCAATGTCCGTGCTCAAGCTTCAGTTTGTCACTGTTTTTTTTTCTTCATTATCTTACATTCCTTGTTGTATTATTATATTGTATATTTTCATGTTAAGTCTTGTTGTTAATGGATCAATTGTCCACAGGTCTGCTAGACTTGGTCTCTTTTGAACATGAGGACTGAAGGAAGTTTTGCTTTTTACCGTTAATTCGGGAAAACACGCAGCATTAGTACAGACAGCTAGACTAATTCTATGTCTTGTTGTGCATTTTTATTATTTCGTTTCTAATAACAGTAATGTTCATTGCTTTTGGATTGGTCTGTGTGGGGATATGTGTGTGTGTGCATGTGTGTGTGTATGTGTGTGTGTGTGTGTATGTGTGTGTGCGTGTGACTGTGCGTGTGTACGTGTGTGTGTGGGGGGGGGGGGGGGTGTGGGGGTGTGTGTTTGTGGATTTACCGCAATATGCGGACCAAATAGGACCAAATGGGGTCGTCCGTCGCTATATCGCAGCAATTTGCGGACATCGGCAGAAAAATGCGACTAGTTGCAGACGTCCCCAAATAGGCGGTCTTTGGTCCGCAAATTGCTGCAATATAGTGACGGACGTCCGCAAATTGCTGCACCCTACTAAAAATGGATTTACAAGTTGTCCTCATATTGCTGCGATTATGGTGAGCCATGTTTCACACAGATTTCAGATCCATTGTAATATCACTGTTCAGGTCATACACATATATGTTCACACAGTTCCAGAGCATCTCTGTATTTAGTGCCTTCTGTTGCAAGCGTTTTTATGTCGTTTTTAAACTGCTGTAAAGTATGAACCAGATATAGCACGTCAAAAACAAAAGCAGATTTGCGGAGGACACTTAATGGCTGTTCGATTAGTGCATAGTGTGTAGTTGCTGTCTTATTTTTACCACCTTATACAGTGTGTAATACGGGGTAAGGATGAAGTGACTCTTGATTGCATGCAAACACGCTACAAAAATCGTCAACATGCATTTTTTTTGTCCGAGGTTAAGATAGTCGTTGACGAATTGCATCCCTCTTTATGATCTACCAACGTGTTAGATAATCACATAAGTAAACAAGGTGTCGTTAACTGCAACGTGTGTGTACTACATGTACATACATGAAGTAGATTGTTTCTCTTTGTTGTGTATATTACCACCGTTATTCTCAAAAGAGACAGTTAAGAACTCTGGATTGGTTAGATGCTGGTTCGTTTCTGCTCTGTGTGTGCGTGCCCGCGCGCTTGCGCGTTTGCATGTCTTCTAATGTTTGTAAGCCGCCTTTATGTAATAAAGCGGCTTTTGGGATTCACGCTGTCTGTTTGTTTGTTTGTTAGTTTGTTTCTCTGTTTGTTTCTCTGTCTACGGATCAGACTTGTTTCTCTGGTACTCTGGGGTCAATTGAGCTCAAATGTAGTGAGTAGCTTGGCATACGGTGGCATACGGTGTGTTTTACTGACAAAACTCCTGGGTTTTTTTTTTTTTTTTTTTTTCCGCACCCCACCCCCCTCTTTCCCAAAGTTGATTTGGTACGGTGAAAAGATAAGAAAATCTTCGAGGCCATAATATGGTCGTTTCAATGACACAAACTGAGCAAAAACATTATTGCACTCATGTTCGTACCCCAATAAAAACATTCATTGCCGTGTCATTTCATTCAAACTGTAAATGCCATTAAAATCACGTGACCGCCGCCAAAGTCAGGGTACCCCCCAAATCGACCTGACAATTACGTAATGTACCAATTTCAAAAATAAATCAAAATCAAAGTAGGCTTAACGTGGCAACGTTTTGCTATCTGGCGTATCTCTTGTGTTATGTCAGTTCTACTGATGCAGGCGTTGAGCACACGAGCAGTAGAAAACGAGAGGTTTTTGCGTCCATTTTGAGGGGTGCCATGACTAAAAGCGCTATATTTCAGCAATGCCTGAATGGATTGCTTCAAAACTTTCAGGATCTTAAGTCTACATACGAGACGTACGTCCGGTAAAATTTCGCATCGTTACAGATATTTGTTGAGATGGTAAGTAATCTTCCGGAAAATGTTTTAAAACGTGTCATAAATTCTAAGGTTTACATCCAAAAATATCATGACTTTGCATGCGTACCGACAAATAGATGTTACACATACTGCCAAAGTCTCATATAAATACAATCACTAGTTTACGTTTCCTAATCCTGTAAACACGATCAAATATTTTTGGAGGATTGCAGTGCGACAGCCATGTCCAGTCATCCGTGACCGCAGCATGTTTTGAGAGGCATTCAGTGATAACCACTGTCAATAGCAAACATCCTGAACCTTCCATTTTTTGACTCACATGCGAAGCAAAAGTGAGTCTTTGTTCTCACCCGAGTCGTCCGTCCGTCCGTCCGGCCGTCCGGAAAACTTTAACGTTGGATATTTCTTGGACACTATTCAGTCTATCAGTACCAAATTTGGCAAGATGGTGTATGATGACAAGGCCCCAAAAAACATACATAGCATCTTGACCTTGCTTCAAGGTCAAGGTCGCAGGGGCCATAAATGTTGTCTAAAAAACAGCTATTTTTTCACATTTTTCCCATTTTCTCTGAAGTTTTTGAGATTGAATACCTCACCTATATATGATATATAGGGCACAGTAAGCCCCATCTTTTGATACCAGTTTGGTTTACCTTGCTTCAAGGTCAAGGTCACAGGAGCTCTTCAAAGTTGGATTGTATACATATTTTGAAGTGACCTTGACCCTGAACTATGGAAGATGACTGTTTCAAACTTAAAAATTATGTGGGGCACATGTTATGCTTTCATCATGTGACACATTTGGTCACATATGATCAAGGTCAAGGTCACTTTGACCCTTATGAAATGTGACCAAAATAAGGTAGTGAACCACTAAAAGTGACCATATCTCATGGTAGAAAGAGCCAATAAGCACCATTGTACTTCCTATGTCTTGAATTAACAGCTTTGTGTTGCATGACCTTGGATGACCTTGACCTTGGGTCAAGGTCACATGTATTTTGGTAGGAAAAAATGTGTAAAGCAGTTCTTAGTGTATGATGTCATTGCTAGGTTTAGTTATTTGACTAAATAAGGTCAAGGTCAAGCATGTGAGTCGTATGGGCTTTGCCCTTCTTGTTTCTCGTGTGTTTACATGGCTAGCAAATTTCCGTCAGTCGTCATACTCAAATGAAACTTCGGCAGTTTTTGTAACAACTATTTGTCTGTACCCATGCAAAGTCATGAATGTTTAGGATGTAAATTCACAAACCTGTGACAGGTATAAAAACATTTTCCGGAAGAGTGCATAACATCTGAGAACAAGCATGTAGTGATTCAAAATTTCTCCCAAAATTAGTCTCGTATGTAGACTTCAGCTCCTGAAAGTTTGCAATCAATACATAAAGGCACAGCTGAATTAAGCGCTTTTTGTCATGGTACCCCTTCAAAATGGACGCAAAATCCTCTCATTTTCTGCAGCCTATGCGTTCCACACCTGCATCTGTAGAAATAACATAACACAAGAGATACGCCAGATAGCAAAACAAAACAACCTGTTGTGGATACATAAATGATTTTTCGTTCTTCTCGCATGTAAAAGTTGCCAAGCTGCGCCTATTCTGAATTTGTGACGATTTTTTAATTGACACCTGACGTTTTTGTCTGGTCGATTTGGGGGGTACCCTTATTTCGGCGGCGGTCACGTGATACTTAAAACAGAAATCTTTGATCCAAAAAGTGTGCAAGGTAGCCAAATGAAGGGCCTTTAATGGCATATAAAGTTTGAATGAAATGACACAGGAATGAATGTTTTAGTTGGGGTACGAAAATGGGTGCAATAATTGTTTTGCTCAGTTTAGTGGAAAAAAACCCAACACACACCGTACCAATACAAACACAACACAGACAGAAACGTTGCGGTAAGTTTAAGCCACCGAATGCAATTTCCCCGTTTTTTGGAACATTTAAAAAAATCAAGTTGGAATTAAATAAATGAAACTTTTTGTTGATATAAACGTTTCAATTATTTAATTCCGACTTGATTTTTCTAAATGTTCCAAAATAAGGGGAAATTGCATTCGAATTGTGCGTCCATAGACCACAGTAATAAGATGGTCAGCGGAATTCAGGCTTGGAAGGAAAACCGCACAAACGGTGTGGAAGACCACCAACGGTTACAACTCAAGAAACCATTGATGCTGTCTGCGCGCTGGTGATGCCGACTTACAGCAATGGATCCATGATGGAAACATCCTTTTACCTGTTTCTTGACATAGGGTATCAAACTTGTGACAGTTAGGGGTGCAAGCTGTAATTGTCAAACACTCACAGAGAGTAAACGTTCAGAGAGAGAGAGAGAGAGAGAGAGAGAGAGAGAGAGAGAGAGAGAGAGAGAGAGAGAGAAAGAGATAATTGAATTGAATTGAATTGAATTGAATTGAACTTTATTTATCGAGGGTAACAGAATAAGCAATGTTACTTTGCATACATGTTTTTTTTTTCATCCGGCCCTCGCCCATTGAGGGTAACTAGATTAACAACAAGAAGAAATAGAAGTTAAGTTAATTACAATACAATTTACATAATTAACATGTCAAACAATTACCAAGACATTTCAAAATGCATTATGAATATCAAGCAATAATGAAATATCACATTATTAGAGAGAGAGAGAGAGAGAGAGAGAGAGAGATAGATGACAGTGGATTATTTATTTACAGGCCATTGGTCCCTGGAAAGGGGTAATATGATATGCAGTGACAACTTTGCCTAAAGCTTGCAGCGTGGAAAAACACCATAATATTGTGTAAAGAATAAGACCGGTACATAGCTGCATTCTGCTCCTGTTAAAGCACACGGCGGGTACAACGTGTCCCCAATGTGCACCAGAGCGGGACGACACAAGGGTCCGGGTAGGATTGTACCTGTCATCATGGCCTGCCTTTTATGATAGCCAGTGTTGTGTATAATTCTTTTCTCTGAGCCTCAGTGTATCTGTCATCATGGATTACCTTTTCGCCCACCAGTGTTGTGCAGACTTGTTTACTCTGAGCGCCAACCTACCTGTCCTACCCCTTTTGTTATTCAACCCCCACCCCACCTCCACACATACATACACCTTGGATTATCTCTTTTATACACGGAGAGATTGCGAGAGACAGAGATAGACAGACAGAGAGAGACAGTCAGTCAGCGAGACATTGAGACTGACAGTGAAACAGAAAGGGGGGGGGATTGGGTGAAAGACGGGGTGAGGGAGAGGGGGGGGGGGGGGGAGGGGAGAGATCGAGAGAGACAAAGACAGAGACGGTTGGGTAGTTATTTTTGTTTAACGTCCCTTTAGCCATTATGGCGATACCGGACTGGGACAGAGGCAGCCAGCCAGACAGATAGAGGTAGACAAATAAAAACATAAAGAGAGAGAGACCCAGTTTCTGTCCTGCGTAATTGTTTCAGTTTTCAAAACACATACATAATTGCATTTCTGCCTAGCGAATTATATCCGTTTTAAATGTTTAAAAAAAAAATCAATCCATTACGGCATACGCTTTATCCAGTCTGACGTAGCTTCATGTATGAAGAGGTTACATGCCGAGTCTCAGTGATTATCAAAAATAATGGTCGAAGTTAGCGGATCATGAAAAATGCGAGCTTCAGCGAGCTTTTTCATGACCGCGAACTGAGACCATTATTTTTGATAATCACTGAGACGAGGTATGTAACCTCTTTATCCCTCCTTTCTTCAGTTATTCAAAGAAAAGAGGAGTTTTTGTGCGAAAGTTTGATCGAATCATATTCACCCAACCAGTCTACCTGCGCAGGCGATCGATTAATGCGCGGTTGTATAGTTCCGTGCAAATCATTCAATTTTGTTAACACTTCTTGTCAGTTTCCATGTTTTGAACTAAAATCAAGTAAACAGTTATGTTGTCATTCTGCTGTGGCGGTAAAGGCAGATAGTGTGTGTTCTGTTCATGTTTTGGTATCGCTCAGGAAATGTTCTTTCTTCGAATGTGACTAGCAGACGAAGTTTTACACCCGTGTTCCAACGTTAAAAACTGTATGAAGTTCACTTTTCTGGGGCAAAATAGTGTATGAAACCGCTGCATGTTCTTTAAGTTGATTAAATGTTTGCAATTAATTGCGTGTGATCTGTTTATAAAATGAAATATTGTTGAAAACTGACCGTCGGATTGCAGTCTTGTCGATGCAGCCGAAATCTGGAAGGGGAACTACTCGTGTCGCTAGACAAAGTATGAGAGTTACTTTTCCTTGGAATCTTGCTAGCGATAAACGATTGTGCACGGCAGATCTGAATTCAGAAAACAACCAAACTCATGGATTTTATATTGAGATTCATGTGTTCAAGTCTGTAGTTGCTGGTTTAAATGCGGTATGGTTGTATTGTTTGCTCCAGAAATGTATATTTTGTACATTAGAGTGTTCTGAACTTTTGAGTCGCAAAAAGTAGATCCACAATGTGTACAGTCTCTACTCATGAGCTATCGAGGATTCAGGCCCGTTGTTGAGTAATTGATTTTGGTTGTTGGGTAAGTTACCGAAAAATAACTAGCCCTACAAGTTTACAGAGAGAAAGAAGCAGAGGGGGGGATAAAAGTTACAGCTCCGTCCATCCATGGTATCGCGTGATATTTTTTGTCGAGACTGGGTCAATGAGTATGATGACGTCACTCGAGGTTCTGCCGAGAGTGACGTCATTATATTCTTTCACCCCGTCGAGACAAAAAATATCACGCAATACCATGGATGGACGGAGCTGTAAAGTATATATGGCATGACCAAAGTAAGGAGAATTTGTCATGGGATGTGGAAACAAAGCATGGGAAATTTACCACGAGCAGAATATTCCACGCAAGCCTAGAAATTGTGGAACTATATTTTGTTTCAGTCTTGGCAAGGCCAGTTTTGGCCGGAAAAGACATCATGAATTCATTCACCCTGCCGAGACAAAATACCAATTCCATGGATGAAAACGTATACCGTGACGCATCAAAGCTAAATTTTGTTTTGAAATGTCTTCACAACGTACAGATAATTTATAACGGCATAATCGTCATCATACTTTGTTTGTCGTCTGCTACAAATCTTTTTTCTTTTTTTGTCGTCTGCTACAAATCTAGTCTTGTTGGAATAGAAGCTCCAATCGTACCTTCATCAACCGGAATAAATGCTCAGTCCGCTGTCATTTCGCCACTGAACATTGGATTTGACTTTAACTTGTTGGTTAACATTGAAACGGCAACCCAAAAGAGTGTTTCAGCTGTTTTAAGACAGAGGCTCAGCTCCTTCTTTTGTTGCTTTTCAGTCTAAAATGACACCGGAAGCGAAAAAATTGTCGCGCATACTGTCACAAAAAGACGTCATGACAAAGTTACACGCAAAACAAAAGAGACTTTGTCGTCATTTACTTTTGTTCGGACTTTTTCGTCTGTACCTGGCTTGTCAGTGAAGACTTGACGTGAGTAATCTTACCCAAAACGTCTTTTAGTTCTCTGTTCGCATTGCAGTCTTGTGTCTCGGTCGTGTAGGTACAGAGTTTGCTTCTGCAATCGTTGTGTTCGTGTTGATGACGGCTTCGTAAGACAAATCAGCGAATCTATCGTGAGGAAGACGTTTAGGCTATATACAAATCACCGAACCCAACCCATTTTTTTGTGTGCATTTTTCTGAAGAATAAACTGCATGTGGTTAATTTCATCCGTTTAATGCTTGTCGAAACGAGCCATAAGGCTTTAGAATAAAATATTTCACGCATTGCTTGGCCATCTGATCACAGATGAGGTCGCAGTTTGTAGGTTGAATCTATGAATCGGCCAGAGATAGATCTGCATTTCTGGTACGACCTTCCAGATTATCAACAGCGGGTTCATGGTCGGAATCAAGAGGTCAAATTTGCGTGGCGCCCAATCATTTCATAAAAGATTCCCATTTTAATTCTTGTTTCTGCGGCTGCGCAAGTTATTTTGCCTAGGTCATGGCCGAACTTTAGGCCTACGGAGAAATATCGCTGGATATTTTCTCCCTAGATTAACAGAGACAAAGAAGGGAAGTCATGCTGTATTACCTGCTATTCATACTTGGTCGTGTGACAGACGTTTTCTTCCACACGAGATTACGTTGATTGTCTAACTCAGCCTGACGGCTTCGTTAGACATCAGCTAATCGAGTGTGGAAGAAAACTCTGTCACACGACCAAGTCGGAATAGCATTTATGTCTCACAGCTTCAACAGAGGAGAGAACAAACACGTTTTGCGTACTCAGGCTTGATAAGCCTAAACACAGGAGCAGCCATTGTGGAGAGATCTACTTTTTGACGAAAGTGACCGAACAACTATGAATGACGTCTCGGTATATGTGAATGACGTCACAGTCATCGTCACAGTCTGTATCTTTTGAAGCATCGCAATCTTCATGACGTCTTTCTGTGTCTGCATCCGCGAAATGTTTGTTCTTTCCGGGATCTTTGAAATCTATGTTCATAACTCTGTCCTTCTAGATTCAGACTAACAAGCCTCGTGAGCAAGCCACTTTCCAAGGGCAACTAAATTCGCGTATGGAAACAGTTCTGTCGTCTGGGATGCCGTTTTCAGTATTCTCAGCGTTGAAGAATTTGTAAAGAGAAGAAACGATAACAGCAGGAGAAATAAAAGTCGTGTGTGCATTTTGGGTCTTTTGGAGGGACGATTTCGAGTTTGATTCCGTTCTTGCACATGCTCCAAAGCATGTAACATACAATCTTGGACACGTTTGGTTTAGTAGTGGCAAAGAAGGAAAGCGTGTGACATAGGATGATTATGTAACCTGTCATGGAAAAAGTTTGACCGAGACTACAGGTCTCGTAACTAGCAGTCACAACAGTTTATTCATCTCTGTCATGATATTACAACGAGGATCTATCACACAAAAATCACAGACTTTATAAAACATACTGAACAACAGCACTAAAAGAAACATCAAAACTATACTACGGTAAATGTAAAACGTAACTCGTGTAAATCTCGTTCTACACAGCAAGTCATGTAGCATTTACTATTTTTCAGATTTAAAACAAATCCTGAGCACAAGGATTGCCAAAATTCAAAAATGAAGAATTCAAACAATAATCTGGGTATGGATGAACAGACAACAATAACAAACAGAAGAAAACAGCTTTGTCAGTTTGCTTGCTTGGTTGTTGTTGTTGTTGGTTTTTTAATCATTATCATGTGTCTATTGTTTGTCTTGTTTGTTCATTTTAACAACCAATACACTGAAATAATAAATTACCTTCCAAAAAATGTAAGCAACAGTTGGATATTTTTCAATAAACATCATCGACAGGAACCGTTTGCTTCCAATAAATGATCGGTCAAGACAATGCCATTTTCGATCAAGAACAAAAAGCAAACTACAACACGGGAGTTTTCACCTTTGCATTCTTCTTCTTCATCTTCAGCGTTCCAGAATTGTCTGGTTACGTGTGAGCTCGTTTGCCCATTTGGGTTCCCCACACTATACTATGAGAGCATAGTCAGCTTCACTCCGATTTCGTTGAGTAGGCATGCTGGGTATTTTTGTGTTTCCAAAACCCACCGAACTCTGACATGGATTACAGGATCTTTTCTGTGCGCACTTGGTCTTGTGCTTGCGTGTACACACGAAGTGGGAAAAGTCACTAGCAGGTCTGCACATAAGTTGACCTGGGAGATCGGAAACATCTCCTATCTTAACCCACCAGGCGGCAGCGACCGCCTTTGCATTCAAAACGGTGTCATTTATCCACCTTTAACAACGTAGATTTCAAGGATAACACAAAAACATTTCACATCCACAAACTTCAGGTCTACATCCTGGAAAGACTGAACAACAGACATCTTGTTTTTAATGTTATCAATATTCTTTTTCTCCACGAAAAATATGGAAACTAGTTGCATGTAATTCCTTCAGTAAAGAATACGAGTTAATTTAAAAATGTCCAGTGTTTTTATAACTACTGTTTTACCAAAAGGGGTGTGAATTATATTCTCTAAAAATTCAGGAATTTATAGAATATCTGTCAGATGTATTTGTCATTCTGTATCTATATGTAACCAACGCACCCATGCATGAAAACACACACACACACACACACACACACACAAACACACAAACACACACACGCACGCACTCGCATACACATATACACTGTCACACACACACATACACACATAAACACACACACACACACACACACACACACACATATCACTCCAATCAAATATAATCTTTATAAAGCAACCCCAAAATTACAGCCGTCAACATCGGCATAATAAACAGGTAGACGATAAAGAACAAGCTGTCAAACATGGCCGCCACTTCCTGCCAACTGTAGTCCGGTTCTTTCCTCATTTCCTCTTCGCGAGATTCCGACGAAAAGACCTCCTGGAGCCTGACTTTGGAACCTTCGCTCACTTTAGAGATGGGTCGGGACAGGTCCAACCTTTGCCTTCCCGGATACGCGGAGACAGGTTCCACTTCTGTTTTCTGCACCTTGCGGTTTCTCGTCAGGATGTTGCGAAACGTGAAGTCTCGTAGCGGGACGAGAACACGCGTGACGATGACGCGCATGGCAGACGACATGGTCTTGGTGGGGTCGCGGTGATACAGGTTCAGCACCCAGCAGGTCAACAGGGTGGCGAGCACACCAAGACACAGCACTATGGCCAGGTACACCTCTGCAACACAGGCAGGATGAATTCATGTGAAGAAATGGGAATCTGACCTAGACACAGCTTTGTGTCTACTTTAAGCTGCCGTGCGTAAGTGTGTCGTAAGTACTCTCGTCCCGTCAATAGACGTATTTGACAGAGTTTGGGCATGAGCAAAATTAATAAGAAACCAACGGAGCGTTTATTGAATAGAAAGCAATAGTGTTAAACAATGGCGACTGCACGTGAGAGGGAACAATAAAGAGACCAAAAAGCAATGTACTCACCGTTAAAATGACGAACACGGAACGAATAACAGCGACGTTTCGACCTAAGGGTCTTCTTCAGGCACAAAAACACAACAATATACACACAAAAAAGAAGAAGAAAGACGATAGAACAGATAAAGAAAGCAATAATAAACGTTTACATGTTAAAACAAACAAGAAAAAAAATCAAGTTGCGTGAAGCGATATCAAAACATTAAGTCAATATGTCAGGTTGAAACTAAAAGATCAACATGAAATACCAGCCATCACCGAGACTAAATGTAGTAAGGATCTTTGCTAGCAGAAGACGGAGACGGTCACGCTCGCCTCCGCGAAGGATGCGAACGTAGTACCTTTTTTCTTGAATAGTGAGCTCATTTTTGTTAATAAACATTCTTTACCCATATATATTTGGATTCAGAAAAGTATCAGATCAAATCATTTTGGGATTGATTTCTCAAATTTTAATTGTCTTCATAATTTTGCCTAATTAGCATATTTCCATAAATTGTTAGTACATTTTAGAGTAAACATGGCATATCTCTATTTTTCGATTCAGGAGATAACGGAGAATAAAATGAAATCCTTTTTTGACCGATTACTTAAAACAAATTGTAATTGTTTTATTTCAGATATTTTAAGACCAAACTCATTCCTTAACTTTTAAGCTTTCATGCTGAAATGCAATCCCATAGTCCGGGCTTCGTCAACAAATTGCGTGTCCAAAATTTCAATCAATTTGATAAAAGAAAGTAAGTGCGTGACATGGCTGCCTCAACTTTCACAAAAAGCCGGATATGACGTCATCAAATTCATTTGTCAAAAGAAGGAAACAATAATGTGGGGATATCGTCTGGACGAATTGTTATTTTAATTTTCATGAAGATCGGCCCAATAGTTTCCTGGGAATCGCTCAACACATACATACACACACACATACATACATACATACATACATATACATACATACATATATACATGCATGCATACATACATACATACATACATACATACATACATACATACATACATACGTATACATACATACATACATACATACATACATACACACATGCACCACGACCCTCGTCTCGATTCCCCGTCTATGTGTAACCGAGTGCCGTAACACAACGATCACCTCGGAAGGCGAAGTGCAATCAAACAGGATTGAAAATGTTAGGGCTAATTTCTTAGCCCTATAAAAATTGTTATGCAAACCCGAAGGTTTCCATGAACATACAGACAATCGGAAACCACCAGACCCCATCACAAACAGAACTCCACAATCCACCGGTGTTGGTTTAAAGGCCAACAACTCGGGTGCAGAGTCTGCTGTGAAAGGAGCGGTAGCCTCCCCTGTCACACATACATACATACATACATACATACATACATACATACATACATACATACATGCATACATACATACATACATCTATATATATATACGACTAGTGTCTGTGTGTCTGTCTGTGTATCTGTGTGTCTGTGTGTCTGTGCGCGATGCACGGCCAAAGTTCTCGATGGATCTGCTTCAAATTTGGTGGGCATATTCAAGTAGACCCGGGACACGACACAACCTGGTCGATATTTCAACACGTGCTCTCAGCGCGCAGCGCGGAACCGATTTTGGTTCCACCTCAGCTATTTTGGTTCCACCTCAGCTTACCCGGGCCCCCATACCGACACACCATAGCCGCTACACCACATCACAACGCCAAAGTTCTCGGTGGATCTTTTTCAAATTTGGACACCGTATTCAGCTACACCCCGGACACAATATCATCGATGAGATATTTCAACACGTGCTCTCAGCGCGCAGCGCTGAACTCATTTTCGTTTTTGTGTTCATTTCACCATTATAAGTAACTCTTCCTTATCTTCTCCAGTGTTTGGCGTTTATCTCCCTTCCTTCGTGTGGCTTTCCCGTTCAGTTGTAAGTTACTATTATTTTTAGAATGTCACTGCGCTGTCCACTGCGCTGTCCACAACGCTTCCCTTGCACCCGTAAGTTGTTCTTACTGTCAAAGTGAAAAGGTCGAATCAATTTATAGCCACGCGAAAAATACACTCTCACCTATCTCTATATATTTATAGATACAGATATGCATATATATATACGGCTTCTCTGTGTGTGTGTGTGTTTGTGTGTGTGTGTGGGCAAAAACCTATGTATTATAGAGTTCTGTTTGTGATGGGGTCTAGCGGCTTTTGTCTGTCTGTATGTTCTGGCATGTGAGAAGCCACAGCAGATGATATAGGGCTAAGAAATAAGCTCAAAAATTCTCAATCCCGTTTGACAGGACTTCGCCTTTCAAAGGTGATTGTGGTGAACCGCCACGCTGTCTGTCTCTGTCGCGCCGTTCACCCCAAATTCCCGTTTCTGAGGTACTATTTTTAGAATGTCACTGCGCTGTCCAGAACGCTTCCCTTGCACCCGTAAGTTGTTCTTACTGTCAAAGTGAAAAGGTCGAATCAATTTATAGCCACGCAAAAAATACACTCTCACCTATCTCTATATATTTATAGATATAGATATACATATATATATATACGGCTTCTCTGTGTGTGTGTTTGTGTGTGTGTGTGTGGGAAAAAACCTGTTGATTGTAGAGTTCTGTTTGTGATGGGGTCTAGCGGCTTTCGTCTGTCTGTATGTTCTGGCATTTGAGAAGCCACAACAGATAATATAGGGCTAAGAAATAAGCTCTAAAATGCTCAATCCCGTTTGACAGGACTTCGCTTGCAGAGGTGATTGTGATGAACCGCCACGCTGTCTGTCTCTGTCTCGCGATTCACCCCGGCGAAGCCGGGTATTCCTCTAGTACATACATACATACATACATACGTACATACATGCACCACGACCCTCGTCTCGATTCCCCGTCCATGTTAAATCGTTTAGTCAAAAGTTGACTAATTTAAAAACTCGAAAATCCACAGTATACCCAGAACTTAAAGTACTCACGCAGCACGGACACATCGTTGGAGATGGGGGGCAGGGTGTCAATGACCCAGGTCAAGAAGACGATTTAGGACAGCAGCACGGTCAACGCGTAGCCAATCTTCTCCCCGGACTCCAGGGGCACCATGAACACGAAACACATCAGTAGTGACGTCAGTACTATGGGCACCAGCTGCACAAAGATCAACCATCACTGATGGTATTAATAGGTACGATGAACACGAAACACATCAGTAGTGACGTCAGTACTGTGGGCATCAGCTGCACAAAGATCAACACTCATTGATGTTATTAATAGGTGCGATGAACACACAACACATCAGTAATGACGTCAGTACTGTGGGCATCAGCTGCACAAAGATCAACAATAATTGAATTCATCAGTGGGCATAGACCACATCAGTAGTGACGTCAGTACTATGGACATCAGCTGCACAGAAATCAACAATAATTGATTTCATCAGTGGGCATAAACCACATCAGCACTGATGTCAGCACTATCGGCATTAGCTGAACAATGATTAACACTCATGTATCCAACATACGTGTGACATACCACTCATGTATCCAACATACGTGTGACATACCACTCATGTAATAACAATATCGTTTACTCCACAGTGCATGTGAAAAGGTCGTGTCTGGCAGGAACCTGATTTTCCACTGCCCGTGATGCCGAGTCACCGCGACAAACGTCATTCTTTGAACACTTGGGAGAATTTTAAGAACGTACACCTCACGATATGGTTTCTAGAGTGACGTCTCTTTGCTTTGACGTCAAAGATTACGTGATCCAGGTTCCATTTGAAGCTTCTTCAATCTGGGCGCTTCGACTGGGGGACGTTTGGAGCAATAGACACACAAGTACAGTTCGTAGGATAAACACAATACTACATAGCTTCCTATGTGATGCCAGGTTTACACTCATTGTGTTTTCAAATATTGAAAAGCTCGTTTTCGCTCGCAGTTCAATATTTAAAAACATAACTCGTGTAAAACTGGTATCCCATACTGTAGGAAGCCATGTACTATTCTCTGTTGATGTCCTTAGTGGGCACGATGAACACGAAACACATCAAAGTGATCAGACATTTCTAAAACTATGTCACATCCAAGTGTATGTATCCTTTTAACAACAGTGAACACATGAATACCCCTTACACGTGCAACATTTTGAACTGTGGTGCTTCTGCTACCCTTACCCATACATTACTCATTTTGACAGGAAACATGCCTCGAGTCTACGCATGAGAAAAAAGTAATTAAATGGGACATTGCATCACCCCCTCCCCCTCCCAAACAAAATTGCTAAGGAGAGAAATAAACAGATAAGCAGGCGTTAAGCCCTAATTTATAAGACACTAAATGAAACGTGAGTACAGGGTATCAGACAATCGCACAATAATCACCAATAAAGAAACTGGCATTGAGAAGCAAATAACTGTTCAATGTCCAAGCTTAAAGTGTAAAACCTGATTTCAATCAGTTCTTTTTCAATCCTGTCTATCTTTCTAATTTGGATTTTGCGAAAGACCTATTTTACTTCAACTTTCCATCTCAGGGGCTGGCTCCAGCCTTGACTGATCTTTATTCGTGATAAACTTAAAAACTGATACGCACCAGATTCTGTCCGTAGAACTGCCACTTCCTGCGAAATTTAAAGTGCATGAAAAGGCGGGTGAAACTTTTGGCGCCATCGGAGAACGAGCCGTTACTGGTGTAGTAGCTCTGGAGGTCCCACTCTCCGTTGGCAGAGTAGTATTCAAAGATCATGGGACTGCAACAAGATTAGTTGCAACAGAACATGTCTATGGTACAGTATATCATATCAGTTACGGCATATTGTAACCAGGTGGGAGCCATCAGATTTATGTGACTGATGTGATAATCGACATGTGCCCCGCTGAAGAATCCCGGATCTATTACTGCCTGGGATATGCCGTTAAAGCTGTGGTTATCGCTATCACTATCCGGGGCTAGGTGTTTGAAAAGATAGGGCTATAAGAATCTTATACAGAATTATGAACAGCGAAGGCGGCCTGAAAACCAACCTACACTACCTGCATGAGCTTGGGAGTTTCATTCACCGCTTGACTTTTGCGCTGGTAACTTCCTGTTTGGATGTCAAAGATTCACTGCAACGAGGCGCCTCGTTATTTACAGTCGCTGATTACAAAATCAACTGACAGGTATGGTTCCAAGAAGTTACTGCCAGCATTATCACGCATTAACTTTTCCGATTTAAGATTTCTTTTACATGGATCACGTGACCGCCGCTCAAATAAGGGTACCCTTGAAATCGACATGACAAAAACGGAAGGGCCCACTTAAAAATCAAAAAAAATCCCAATGGGCAAACCTTTGCAACTTTTACATGCGAGAAGAAAGCCATATCAATGTTTTACCCCGAACAGGTTGTTTTGAATGTTGGTAAAGAACGGGGTGCTCCGCTGGCTGGTTTGAGTACGTGTCGGTGAGTGCGTGCGTGCATGCATTTGTGCTCCTGGGGGAGGAGGGAGCTGGGTGGCGGGAAGAAGGGAGAGTACTTCGCTGGCTGCTCATGTGTACACGAAAATATATTCCAAAGTACTTGCTTTCCCAATGCGAACATGTTCGGGTTTGTGTGAGCAAGTCAGCCTCCTGTTCAATTTTGTAAGGGTGTTTTTTTTCTCATTTTCTCGATTCACGCCTTGCAGGACCGCGTGACCCAGAATAACTGACAGACCTAAGGTAAAGGCCATACGGTTTGTGGGGAGCAACAAGAACTTCCAGCTAGAAAACACGTGGGGAAAATACGTGGAACTTTACTCATGGCTTGCTTTGGAAGACTGATCAGCACACAGAACCGTCGCGATATAACCTTGAACGGTTGAAAACGACGTTAAACACCAAATAAAGAAAGAAACAGCACACAGAACACATCTACACCGTAACCCAGCTGCAGCCACTCATTTTGCAAAAGTATTTTCTAAGTGAAACGTCCACGTAAATAATTATCACATGCTTAAACGCGTGAGAAACATGTTTCACCATGTCCGATTATTTTTCCCCGCAGAGACAGCCACAGATTCTCAGTCACTTTCAGCTTGGGATAAAACGAGAAGCGATTACACCCCTTTGTTAAAAATATATGACGTAATGATACATGTGACGCGAGTACGACAACACTTTTTTTAATTATTGTCCAAAAGTATTTTTCCACGCATTTGTCACAAGAGGGTTGAAATATGATGACATTTGTTTATCCTTGGATAAGATAAAGACATTGTCTAATATTTCTTATATCGGGAGTCTCCGGATAAGAAAATCCTCGGATATAAGAACGAAAAAATAGTTTCCCCTGGACTTTCTTATAAGCGGGTTCCATTGTAGTTCCTTTTCAACTGTACTCTCAATGGAAAGCAGCCAGGATGTTCCCGTTCGGTGAGAGTTCAAATGGAAGTGTGTTTGTACTGTATGTAAAAGCTTGGGAAGCTCAGTGATCTGAAACAGATGGTTTATGGGAGAAGGAGAGTGGCTTTTAACCTCTATCCTTATGTCTTAAAGATCACTCAGTGAGTCTGTCAGTCAGACCCGCTCCCCTCTTCTTACCCTGGCGTAAGATTCATTTCAATGGAAGCCAAGCCCCAGCCTGTGACGATGATGGTACAGGTCTGCATCTCGAAAGGGAAGTTGGCGATCTTCATCTCGCACGATGTGCTGGTCTCTAGAGGGGGGTACCAGAATACTGTTCCGCTGCTATCAATGCGCAACGGTGTGCCGTCGTTGTTTTTTCCACCGAGTGTTCCCACGTCGGTCACACTGAAATATCATACGTCGGGATATCAAACTGTTGACTAGCATAATACTTTACTGTGATATAGTATAATCGGGAATGTTATAAATATAAAGAATACAATATGGCTTTGCTGTGTCGTACCACATTAACATGAGTTGCATGGGCTCAGTTACACCTAAACCGGGGGTCAGTTTTGTGTCCACTACCACAACAGCTAAATACTGATGGATTGTGTTCAAACTTGGCCTATGGAAAGGTTATTAGTTGTACTTCTGTATTATATACAGTTTTAAGCAATAAAGTGTTTGCAAAGATATGATAAATTAATTAAATAAAAAAATCAAACGGAACGCCCCGAATGAACGGTAAGGTCATGTTGGAAAAAATATCTTCACACACAGTCAACTGAACAGAACAAAACTCTACAAATCTACAGACAAGACTTGTATCTGGTTTGTGAACCTCAAATACAGTTGCTGCTGGGTAATTTTATCAATTTAGTGATGGGGTCAGTCCGACACTTTTTTTTAACAAAAAATCAATTGATGCACATCCCTCTAATTAAAAAAGTAGAGTACACAGACTTAAAATTGAGGTTCACAAACCAGCCCTATGTGTAAGTAGAACACACACAAACTGACAAAGTTTTAGGTCAATATCTTAAAAAACAAAAAAGTTATGCTGTCCTGAGCGGTCGAACAGTGTATTTTTCGGACAAAAAAGTGGCCGTCAAAATCCATGGTGACGGCCAAAAAACACAAATCTACTCACAGTGGCTGGCCTCTGCTTGTTTAATATCCACCTGCCATGTAAGGAACTCCCTCCACTGCAACCAGTTCTTCTTCTCTTCCCAGTCTCCTCAATCTCTGTGCTCTTCTGATTCACTTGAATCACTGGATGGCAGCTTGTACAAGTTCAAAAGTTTCCTTTCTGAACATGTAGGCGTGGAACTTTGCAAAATCGTGTCTTCAGCATCAGGTACAATGTCAACAGTTTCTGCATTTTCATTCAATACCATGGGTTGAATTCCAGAAGATGTTGATTCACTGGACTTGTTTTGCTTCTTCGTGTGCTGATTCCCAGCAAATGTACGTTTCTTTCTCTTCGTGCCCCGCAGTTTGGGATCAGAAGGCATTCTGACAGCCTTCACCGATGTAAACCTCACAAAACCTTGAAAAAATAACTGAAAAAACCTTCGAAACACGCTCTCAGTCGAAGAATTTGAAGAAACGGAAGTGGTTGTTTGCAGGGAGCATAAATTATTTCCCTTGAATAGGGAGTAGCTCATTATTTTTGTGCGAAAGCTGTCACAGTGTCAGCCTGAAAATCGAAAGTTGGGGGAGAAAATGGCGTCTGTAGCGTTCAGACCCCCCTCACTAAAAAAAAAAAAAAAAAAAAGGTTATATTTATAAAAAAAAAAGGAAGACTGTGTGTGAAAATATATTCATTTTGCTACATAAAACATTCAAAGACTAAGTAAAACAAAAATAAGTGATTTTTTTCAACAGCCAGCGAAAGCGAGCGTTTCAATATTTGAAAAAAGCAACGAGTTTAAATTTTGTAAACACACCAAGCTATGTTGAATTCTGTTGATCCTATAAAATGTACTTGCGTGCCTTCTGCTCTAAACATCCCGGATTCCACGCGTCCAAAGTGAAGACGCTTCTTATGGAAACTCGACCTCTGCCAAAAGCTTACTGTAATCTCTGACTTCAAAAGAAAGGGACGTCCCTCTAGAAAGTAAAGCGTGATATATTAGTTAAACAAATTCTTCCAGTGAAAACAGCAAGCGCAAATGTGATTCCAGAACAACGTTTGTCTCGGGAACTTTGGCATCATGAGCAGTGGAAAATCGGGTCCCTGTCAGACTAGTTTTGACACGACCATTCACATGATATGCCCACTCGTGAATTGAACGATGTTGTTATCTCATGAGTGGTCTCTCTTACGAATGTAGGATAAACTTAAAGGTACTGAACTTGTCAAATCCAGGTGCACGGAGCCCCTGGGACTTTTAGTCATACCTCAGGCAGCTATCCGTTAGAAGAACTGCCAAGTGTCATTGACTTGCACCTAAAGAGTCAAGAACTGCGATTTTTTTACGAATTAATTTCGTACTCGGACCCGGCTGGTCTTGACCTATTTTTGGATCTAAATTTAGATCAGGTAGATCACCACATCATGCACAAAAAGACACGTCACTAGCAAACTATGTCAGACATCATCATGAGTTTGTGTAAAACAAAATGGAGGCCGGAATCACTCAGTTGAATCGAACTCCGACCAAACACCATGTAATAACTAGGTTAATTTATGCACTCGCGCGAACAAGAAACTGTCGAGCTTCACAGATGTCGTCGTTGGGTAGTTTTGGGTTTGTTTTACTACCATAGGAGGATTTTTGAACTGTAAATGCACTCAGCTGCAACAAAAACGCAAAACGAAGGCTGTGAGCTGCACTGTGCCTTTAAATATCATTGTGAATGTCATCAGGATAAACTGTGAAATATCATGATGTGAAACATCATACTGTGGAATATAGTACTGGGGAATATTTGCAGTTGAGTGTAACACTGTTGAATATTATACTGCGGAATATTATACTGTGGAACACAATACTGCGGAATTTTTTTACACTGGAATAATATACTGTGGAAGATCATACTGCAGAATACCACACTATGGAATATTTTTGAGAGGAATGCTATAAACTAGAATATCTTGATGTTGAATATCATACTGTGGAACATCATATTGTAAAATATTAGACCGCGGAACAATATTAAGTGGAATAATATTATGTGGAATATTATAGAGTGGAACATTATACTCTGGGATATTATACCGTGGATAAACTGAAATATTATAACGAGGAACATAAAACACACAAATAGTAATCATTCATTGAATTATAGTACACTGGAATACTTTACTGTGTTATATTATACTGTGAAACATTATTCACTGGAATATTATACACTGTGAAATATCATGCAGTGTAATATCATACTGTGGAATGTGATGCCATGGAATATTATACGCTGGAATATAATACACTGAAATACTATACTATGGAATTTCAAACACTGGGCTATCATACTGTGGAATGCTATACTGAGAATATCAGACTGTGGAATATAATACTACGAAATAAACTACAGTGAAATATAAAAATGTATTATAGTATAGACTTGGATATCATACCCTAGAATAATATACTGTAGAATATCACACCGTAGCATTTCATGCAATCATGCAAACAGGCAAGTAGTCAGTCAGTCAGTCATTCAATCAGTCAATTAGATAAACAGGCAAACAAACAAGTAGACAGGCAGTAAACCAGTCAGTAAGTCAAATAGTAAATCCATCAAACAGTCAATTAGGCAGTCGATCAGTAAGCCAGTCGGTTGGTCAGTCAGTCAAATAATTAACCAAACAGATAGGTTGCCAGGCAGAACGTCAGTTAGTTGAGTAGTCATTCAGTCGATCTATAAATACAAAGACTTAGATTAGTCAAAATGGATCCAAAAATTCATCATCGAGTGCCATAACATGCATGGCACGTGTGTACGTCTGCTAGGAGTTGATTCCCCAACAAGTTTGATGTCAACAGACCCTCACACACAAACAGACATAGGGAAAGAAAATGGCATATATTACTCCCAGTGGAAAGCTAGCAGCAACAACAGCAGCGCTGCCATGGTGGGTGAGTGTGAAAGTGTAACCATCCACCTGTACTTGGCAGAGTGACCGAGGTTTTTGGTGTGTAACAGCGGTGACACTGGTTGGGACACGGATGCCGTCTCTGAGTCTCACATACAGATGACTCGTCAAACTTACGCATTCTCCACAACGATAGGAGGAGTCCATATTTTCTCCGGAGAGACGGTGATGGTGTCGATATTGCCGTGGGATGCTGGTGTCCAGGTTAGTCTTGGATCATGCCATCTCTGGACAAAGCACCGTTACATGGCAATCATCATCGTCATCAACTTCGTCGTCGTCCTCCTCCTCCTCCTTATCATCATCTTTATCTTCACCATCATCATCATCATCATCATCATCATCATCATCATCATTGTCATTGTCATCACCATCACTATCATCGTCATCGTCGTCGTCGTCGTCGTCATTTTGACAACAATTATCAACCACGGTAACACGTTCACAGTCCTTGCATATTGCATACACATTACCACCTTAATACCATGTATATATGTTCACGCGGGATGTAGCTGTCTCCTTACATTTATTTATGTTTTAGCTCATGTTCAACAGAGGGGTTTAAACGCACATGCATGATTGTATAACAACACATCACTTACCACGAAGTATATTATCGTGAAGGACATGTACTGCTTACCAATGTCCTGTAAAAAGCAAGAAATATTTGTGAAAAACGTAAAGCTTCGTTTCCTCGAATGTACATTAAGGTTGCTTCCCGGTAAAGGTGCATGTATGGTTTACTAAAATGATAAGCGGACAGACAAACACATAACACTTTTTGAATTCTGGAGCGACATAGGTAAGTAAGCTTTCAAAAATCATAAGGAGACCGATAACAAGAATAGCCTGACCAATTTGGCAAATTGTTTAGAGACAGAGTTACAAACAAACGTATGAAAATGACAGGCAGACAGACGAACAAATCAGATTTAACACATTATTTTGAGACAGGCGTTCAAATCACCTTACCAGAAAAGATAGGAGACAGACATACAAACGAGACTGACCAAATTGTTTAAAGACAGAGTTTCAAATAAAACGTATGAAAACTACGGGCAGACAGACGAACAAATAAGATTTAACACACTATTTTGAGACAGAGGTTCAAATCACCTTACTAACAAGAGGCGAAGCCTTCAAGGCTACCGTAAGAAATCGACAAACAGTAACACAAACTCACTCACTGCGTCACACACACACACACACACACAAACACACACACACACACATACACACACACACACACACACACACACACACACACAGACACACACGCACACAGACACACACACACACAGACACACACACACACACACAGAAAGAGCATAGGTGGAACTGTGCAAGAAAGCGAGACACTAGATCTAGATCTGTCTGTCTGCATGTAGCCTACTTACAGGGACACGACTGCCAACTAGTTTCGGCCCGCTCAAAATAATAATGACCGAGACTTTCAGTACTTCCTTCGCGTGACGTCTAACCCTCTTACTTCATAATGTGACGTCAATGTAATGTGACGTCTTCAAATGTTAGAGTTTCTACCACAGACATACACACGCACATACGCACGCACACACGCACGCACGCACGCACAGACAGACAAAGTTACGATCGCATAGGCTACACTTACGTGAGCCAAAAATGATAGGAGACAGACGAACAAAACGAGACTGGCCAAATTGTTCAGAGACAAAGTTCCAAATAATGACAGGCAGACAGACTAACTAATCAGATTTAACATATTATTTTGAGACAGAGGTTCAAATCACCTTACCAAAGATGATAGGAGACAGACAAACAAAACGTAATTGACCAAATTGTTTAAAGACAGAGTTTCAAATAAACGTATAAAATATATACAGACAGACGAACAAATCAGATCTAACACATTATTTTGAGAAAGAGGTTCAAAATACCTTACCGGTATCAAAAATGATAGGAGACAGACATACAAACAAGACTGACTAAAGTGTTCAGAGACAAAGTTTTAAATAAACGTGTACAAATGACAGGCAGATAGACGAACTAATCAGAGTTAACACATTATTTTGAGACAGATGTTCAAATCACCTTACCAACAATGATAGGAGACCGACAAACAAATCGACACTGACCAAATTGTTTAGAGACACAGTTTCAAATAAACGTATACAAATTACAGACAGACAGGCGAACAAATCAGATTTTAACACATTATTTAAAAAAAATAGGTTCAAATTACCTTACCGGTATCAAAAATGATAGGAGACAGACATACAAACGAGACTGACCAAAGTGTTAAGAGACAGAGGCAACAGGCTGACATAAACGTCCGTCGTGTCCTGTGGCCGGACAGAAGTGGTGTAAGTCCCGAACAGTGTCGTCTGCAAAGTTTCCTCTTCAGCTATGCTCCATGCACCCACTGTTCCCAAAAAAATAAGTTTAGCATGGTGGCAGTGTTACAACACAGTCAACAGGATTGTGCTTTAGTGACGATTGGTGAAGAAGCACTGTTCTGTATTCAAAATTCACTTAAATGTTCTTTTTGTGTGTATTTTTTGTGTGGTAAAAGGTATTAATATGTTCGTCTTGTTAATCATTATTATTACCAATTCAGGGCCCCATATGGCTTTTTTACCAATCAGGACGGATTCTAGGTGACCCTCTAAATGTTATACGTTCAGGCAGGGACCCTATTTGTTTATGAAGCTAAACATTAACAAGACAAAGTAAAAATTTAAATCAGCAATATCAGCGTGATTTATTCTAAAGAATGACACTTCAAAACTGTCAGATAATACTTTCTTTATCTAAAAAAAATACCGAAAAGCGAGTTTTGTCGGTGGGTGCTTTACGGAACAGCAAGACACCGCCCATCCTCTGAGTGTGCAATGCCGACCCGCTCACTTGAAATCTAAATTATCTAAGTTCGGCAAAATCTAGTGAAATTGCGTCACTTGCTTTGTGTCAAATGTATCTTTACGTCATTTCCCATCCGTCTGGAGTCGGTTCTAAATCTGTCGCTCTCTGTTCAAGAAGAAAAAGCGAAGCAATCGAAACGCATGTTCAACATGGTTTATCTTGTGAGATTGTTGTGTGTCAAACGTATTTGACCAGTGAATATTCATCACGTCAGGTGTGTTACTCTGATTGGCTGACCCAGGTCACGAGAATTCTTTGACTGACAGGCATAATCAGGTAGGAGCGCTTAAGTTCCCATTGCGGCTGTTCTGTCTAAATCGCGGGGTCGCTTCAAAAAAAATGTTGGTCGAATTACTGTAATAAAACCGTTATTTGTAATATGCTGACTGTTAGCAAATGATAACATACATGTCTCACAAACGATATCAGCATTCGCCTAAAAGGCTCATGCTTGATATCTTTTTTTCGACAAGTCTGTTATCAGTTGCTAACATTCAGCATATTACAAATAACTCATATTATTCTAGTGCCCCATATGACTACGTACGTATCTGCATGACCAATCAGGGGCGATTCTAGGTGACCCGCTAAATGTTATGACGGTCAAGCTGGGACCTTTTTGTCTATCACTCTCAAAATAATGAAGCCAAACTAAAAGTTTGAACTAAACATAATTATCAGGATGACTTATTCTAAGGAACGATACTTTTTTAATTTATTTTAAACAATAAAATGCTTCACCATGTTTAAATACCGAAAAGTCAACTTTGTCGGTGGGTGTGTGTGTGTGTGGACAGAATGGCAATACAACACCCACCTTCTCGGAATGACATGCTGTATTCAGCTCGATTGAAAATTGCGCTATCAAATTTTAAAGAATCATTCGTACTGTCTTGTGCTGTTCTTGTATCGGTGAGTACAGATATCTTTCGTTTTTTGTTAATGTGACAGGGGAGGCTACCGCTCCTTTCACAGCAGACTCTGCACCCGAGTTGTTGGCCTTTAAAAGTCAACACCCGTGGATTGTGGAAATCTGTTTGTGATGGGGTCTGGTGGTTTCCGATTGTCTGTATGTTCATGGAAACCTTCGGAAATTAGCCCTAACATTTTCAATCCTGTTTGATTGCACTTCGCTTCCCGAGGTGATCGTAGTGTTTCGGCACTCGGTTACATCTGGCGCTGCGAGCAGGATGGGACTCGGCATGATATGTTCAGGTAATGGCATAATATGACCACTGAACATTTTCGTGCTGTTCCCATTCTGCGAACTTGGGATGGACAGTGGTCCCCCGGTTCGGAACTTCGGGACGAAGTTCATTTCAAACGGGGGCGATTGTGACAGGGGAGGCTACCGCTCCTTTCACAGCAGACTCTGCACCCGAGTTGTTGGCCTTTAAAAGTCAACACCCGTGGATTGTGGAAATCTGTTTGTGATGGGGTCTGGTGGTTTCCGATTGTCTGTATGTTCATGGAAACCTTCGGGTTTGCATAACAGTTTTTATAGGGCTAAGAAATTAGCCCTAAAATTTTCAATCCTGTTTGATTGCACTTCGCTTCCCGAGGTGATCGTTGTGTTTCGGCACACGGTTACATTACATTTAGTCAAGTTTTGACTAAATGTTTTAACATAGAGGGGGAATCGAGACGAGGGTCGTGGTGTTTGTGTGTGTGTGTGTGTGTGTGTGTGTGTGTGTGTGTGTGTGTGTGTGTGTGTGTGTCTGTGTGTGTCTGTGTGTGTGTGTGTGTGTAGAGCGATTCAGACTAAACTACTGGACCGATCTTTATGAAATTTGATATGACAGTTCCTGGGTACGATATCCCCGGATATTTTTTTCATTTTTCCGATAAATGTCTTTGATGACGTCATATCTGGCTTTTCGTGAAAGTTGAGGCGGCACTGTCACGCTCTCATTTTTCAACCAAATTGGTTGAAATTTTGGTCAAGTAATCTTCGACGAAGCCCGGACTTTGGTATTGCATTTCAGCTTGGTGGCTTGAAAATTAATTCATGACTTTGGTCATTAAAAATCTGAAAATTGTAAAAAAAATATTATTTTATAAAACGATCCAAATTTACGTTCATCTTATTCTCCATCATCAAAAACATATACATATGTTATATTTGGATTAAAAACAAGCTCTGAAAATTAAAAATATAAAAATTATTATGGGCGGGGATATAGCTCAGTTGGTAGCGCGCTGGATTTGTATTCAGTTGGCCGCTGTCTGCGTGAGTTCGATCCCAGGTTCGGCGGAAATTTATTTCACAGAGTCAACTTTGTGTGCAGACTCTCTTCGGTGTCCGAACCTCCCCCCGTGTACACTACATTGGGTGTGCACGTTAAAGATCCCACGATTGACAAAAGGGTCTTTCCTGGCAAAATTGCTTAGGCACAGTTAATAATTGTCTACCTATACCCGTGTGACTTGGAATAATAGGCCGTGAAAGGTAAATATGCGCCGAAATGGCTGCAATCTACTGGCCGTATAAAATTTCATCTCACACGGCATCACTGCAGAGCGCCTAGAACTGTACCCACGGAATATGCGCGATATAAGACTCATTGATTGATTGATTGATTGAAAATTAAATTGTCCAAATCAATTTAAAAACACTTTCATCTTATTCCTTGTCGGTTCCTGATTCCAAAAACATATAGATATGATATGTTTGGATTCAAAACACGCTCAGAAAGTTAAAACGAAGAGAGGTACAGAAAAGCGTGCTATCCTTCTCAGCGCAACTACTACCCCGCTCTTCTTGTCAATTTCACTGCCTTTGCCACGAGCGGTGGACTGACGATGCTACGAGTATACCACACCGGTGACACTGTGACGGTTCCCCTACGCTTTGTGTTCGGTGCCCTGACCCTTTGTGTACTCGCATTCAGTTTATGGGACACGCTAACTGCCTCTTTCTCACGCTGAAGAATTCACGCAGGTGATGATGTTACGGGAGGTTTATTGTTGTATTCCGTGACCATGACGCTGACCCTGGTGAAAACTACAAAAAGTAATTTAGAATACTAGAATCACTAAGATGAAACATCAAAGCACATTCTCATAAACGCATAACTTCAAACATGTTAATCACCTCTTTAAATGGTGAGACGGCGTCAAAGAAAGCACAAATCATTAAAGCATAATTATTACATTGACGTGACGCAGATTCCGGCTTAAGTAATAACTCATAACATTCAAATAACAGAATTACTAACACTGAATAAACAAAATAGGCAGCGAAATTAAGCGAATCGTCCGAAGTCTCAAATAGTCAAATCCGGTCAGACCATGAATTCGCGCATAAATTATCAAAGTAAACTAGCTTAACCAACGTATATTTCCCTTTCGGCACTATAATTACACTGAGTTAACTGCGAATTTAAAATCCATAAAAAATGTCAAAATTACCCTACAAATTAGATACTCATCAAATCAAACTTGAAATTTCATCATCTACAGTTATTATTGCGGACAATTTATTCGCTCAAACAAAACAAGCCGATAATCAGCAGAAAACGCATAAACAACGTCCAAAAATATTCAAGAAAAACGTCTCGACATATGCGGCAAATCCGAGCACAAAGTCAGTTGCAAACGGTGCAATATAATAGGCATATTTCGGTAAACAATAAGGCAATCATAATGCAAACAATCAACAGATAAATCAACATACCTGTACTGCGCATTGTCCCATTAAAGAAACTAACTTCAGACCACAAACTTCACTGAAGTGTAAAAAAAAGAAAAGAAAAGATAGGCTTCCTTGAACCTTAAGCCTACTGCCTCCGACGGTTGCCAGTGGAAAAATGACCTTCAATCGCTATTCAGTTCCCGCATACCCTTTTCTGAATAGTGCTCAATACAAAAACACAACTGGATTCTTTGGCCAAGCAACACAAGCACGAAATCAGCGCACACTTCGTTGCAAAAACTCACGCCGATACCGGTGAAAGAGTGAAGCTTTGGCTAACACGACCAACAAGAAGGAATAACAGAGGGGTCAACACACATTGAAGAAGGAGAGAGAGAAGGAAAGAAGGACAGAGGGTAGGAGGGAAAGAGAGAGAGAGGGGAAAGGAGGGAGAGAGGGAAGGAGGGAGAGATAGGGAAAGGGAAAGAGAAAGGGAAGGAGAGGAGAAAGAGAAAGGACGTAGAAATGGAGAGAGAGAGAGAGAGAGAGAGAGAGAGAGAGAGAGAGAGAGAGATGGAAGAAAAGAAAGAAAGATAAAGAGATAGAAGTTAAAGAGACCTAAAAGAGCAGAAAGAAAGTAAAGAATGAAGAGCTAGCGAAAAGAACAGTAAAAAGAATGAATAAGGGAAGAACGTAGCAACAAAAAAGGAAACAGTATAAGAGAGAAGAAGCTAGAGCAGGCAAAAAGAGTTTGCAAAGAAGAAAGAATAAAGTGCTCAAGACAACAGGCCTCAGAGGGAATGGCCGTGCACTGCCAATCCAAAAGAGGCCTACAGAAGGTGAAGAACGAAAGAAGGGAAGGCACAGAAGAGGGTAAGTACAGAAGAGCTGAAGAAGGAACAGAGGTGGATAAAAGGAAAGAGTAAGAGGAAAAGAAAGGGAATGAGAGTGAAGAAGAAAAGGAGGAGAGTGACGATTCAACAAACACCCAAAGATTGCATTTTGAAAACGCACATAAAAATTCTCGCCTATGAAGGCGAGCACACTCCCGGCCGAAGCTGCATGCAGCTTCCAAAACTCTAAACAAGGTAAACTTGAAATAATCATTAGTCACAATAATATCAACAATGAAATAGAAAACTTGAAATTGTTCACCCAGTCTTTAAGGCCAAAAAAAGTCAAAGGGTAATCCGCTTTAGACTGGCCTGAGCAAGAAGCAAACCAGCATTACGCTGTCAACGAGTCTTTCAAAAGTTAAACAGACAATGTCAAAAACAGTAATCACTGCTACTCAGTGTCTTTCAAGTGGAGTGGGACCAGCTTGTGAATGGGTCGGTCGATGAAAGATGTCTGCACCTTAGGCAAACCTTTGGTCGTCTTCACCGAGGTCGAGACCCGCAGCTGAACCGACCGAATCAAGCCATCGCCACCTGGATATGTCTTCTCGACGCGGGCCATTCTCCAGGTGCCTCTCGGAGCTCCATCTTCAATGAGAAGAACAACCATGCCAGGCTGCACAGCGTCCTTCTGGTGAAACCACTTTCGTCTCGGCTGCAGTGTTGGCAGATACTCTTTCTTCCACCTAGTCCAGAATTGTTCTACCAGGTACTGTACTCTCCTCCATCTCTTTCTTGAATACTGATCTTCCTTCTGGAAGGTTCCTGGAGGTGGAAAGATCGGTTCCGGTTTCAGTGTGAGCAGGTGGTTGGGTGTCAGAGGTTCGCAAGAAGTCGGGTCTTCCAGCTGAGTCACGCAGAGAGGCCTGTTATTGACCACACTGGCGACTTCATGGAACAAAGTTGAAAGAGTGTCTGAAGTAAGCCTGCTTCCATGCTCCAAGAGCAGTCCGGAGAACACCTGGCGAACAGTTCTGATGAGTCGTTCCCAGACGCCTCCAAAGTGGCTGGCATGAGGAGGATTGAAGATGAAGTTGCAGTTCCGTTCAACCATTTCTTTGACTACCCTGTCTGGATCCATTTCATGACGAGCTTGTCTAAACTCTCGAGCTGCACCGACGAAGTTGGTTCCCCTGTCACATCGAATAGTCTTGACATTGCCGCGGATTGCAATAAATCTTCGTAGTCCACAGATGAAAGAGTCCGTGGTCATGTCTTCTAAGACTTCCAGATGGACAGCACGTGATGCAAGGCAGGTGAGGATCAGTCCATATCGTTTTGCTTCCTTCCTGCCGTGCCGTACTGTGAAGGGTCCAAAGCAATCCAGGCCAGTGTTGGTGAAGGGAGGTGAAGCTTCTATTCTCTCTGCAGGGAGATCAGCCATTCTCTGCTCCATTGGTCTTCCTCTCAGTCTGGCGCAAGGAACACACCTGTGGATTACAGATGTAACCAGGCGACGTGCACCACAGATCCACAATCCTCTTGACTGTAGGGCTGCTAAAGTAGTCGTACGACCTTGATGTCCAACTTTCTTATGGTGATACCTGGTAAGAAGCAGAGACAAGTGAGACTCGCGTGGCAGTATGAGAGGATGTTTGATCTTGTGGTCTTCCTCAGAACTTGACAGGCGTCCACCAACTCTGAGCAGGCCCTCCTTGTCAGTGTAGGCAGCGAGACGTTTCAACTCTGCATGAGTGGATCGCGATGCAACAGGATAGTAGATCAACTGTATGCTCCTGACGAGCCGCTCAAATGCAGTTTCCCTATCTTCCAGGGGGGTCGCAACCGAATCTCTGCTTGGAGTAGTTGTTTTCTGGATCAGGCGCAGCCAGGTCATGATGCGCATCACCACTTGAATCAGCTTCTCGAGTGTGGAGAATCCTTTGACCAATTCCTCTGCATCATCTCGAGGTTTCGTTGGTGCACACACGAAATGGGATCTCACTTCTCGGTCATTGTCTTCAACAGGCACGTCTGGTGGGTCATCAGGACAAGTAAAGTCTTTTTCCAGTAGCCTAATCAGGTGCTCGTTAGTGCGATCTCTAGTGCGAAAACAGAAGGCAGATTTTCTGGTGGGCGGTCTTGGCTGTTCGAGAGTCTTTGAAGCGAAGGCGTTTGCAGGGGGTCCATCTTGTTCACATGATGCCGCGACCTCTCCAACTAGGCCCCAGCCCAGTCTCGTTCGTTGAGCGTAGGGTTGGCCAGGTTCACCGAAAACTACTTCCAAAGGGCGTAGAGCTTCAGATACATTGACGCCCAATAGAATGGCGATGGGAGCATCCAAGAGAGGGGGAAAACAGTGGGCGATGTGTTCAAGATGAGACATGGAAAGTATAGTGTCTCGCGTGGGAATCTGGCTCCGATCAACACTGATCTCTGGGTGGGAATAGGCTTTTGGAACTTTGAGAGTCTCTTTGGAATCATAGGCTCTCACACGTAGATTGGTGAACGACTTGCATTCCACTGTTTCTGCCTTGGAGGTCATAGTGGTCAGTGTCAAAACAGAGTCCTGTGCTCCCAGGTTAAGCCTGTTCATCACCGAATCGCTAAGGAAAGTCGTGTCACTCATAGTGTCGAGCATGGCGTAGACGAGTATTTCCTTGCTTGGGTCCAGTCCAGACGAGACATATACTGGCATATAGAGGGAGTAAAGTCTTGTGGTGATGTGGTGATCGACGGCATAACTCTTCTTGACTTCATCAAAGAGGCATTCTCCACATTTGGTAGTGGCAACAAACTTCATATCAGTTTCCTCGTCAATCAAAGAGACTTGGTGAGTGGCTTTCTGCGTGGGATTGAAATCCGGGTCGTGCATTATTGTAACATGCTTCATTTTGCAAGTGTCACAGGAAACCTTAGCAAAACACCCTTTGGCAGCATGGAAGCCTCTCAAACACTTGAAACAAAGCTTTCGTTTGATCGCAAACTCCTTTCGTTCTGCATAGGGTTTTTCTGCCAACTTCTTGCAATCTGGGGTAAAGTGTTTATCATTACAATAAAGACAACCTCTTTGTGCAGGAAACGTATTTGTTGCTGGGTCCTTTGCAGTGTCTTCTCCCGGCTTGTTCTCCTGTTCCGGTTTGTCCACTTCGCTGATTGTTGTGTAGGTCTGCTTTCCCTTGGCCTTGGTAGACTGTGACTGGTCAGCACCTCGTTTTCTACCTTTATTGTGAAGATCTGCTTCGTGAAGAGCTTCACATTTGCTGTCCAGAAACTTGACGAAGGTGGCAAAACTTGGATATCTGCCACAAGAGAGCTTGCTATCAGCAACACGTTGCCCCCATGACAATGCTAGTGAGTCTGGAAGCTTGTGGGCTAGACGCTTGATTTGTGCAGGGTCTTCTAGGATACTAAGTCCGGTTATCTTCTTCGCCATCACACAGCACTGTCTGAGGAAGTCTACGTAGTTTCTGAGGGAGACTGTATCCTTATCCTTCACTTCTGGCCATGCCTCCAGTCTTTCTTTCAATGCCTCGGCAATAGTGTAGTCTTCTCCAAAACTCCCTTTCAATATTTTTAAGGCACTATTGTAGGACTCTTCTCCGAGGTCATAGTAGAGATCACCAACGGCAACTTTGGCTGGACCTTCGATGAATTCTCGAAGCATCAGCATTTTATCTTCTGGTCCAACTGCACTGTTCCTCACCATGTGCTGAAAGGCTGCAAACCATGATGGATACTCTAAGGGGTCCCCTCTGAACACTGGTGGCTTTGGAACGGGAAGCCTGCTAATTGTGAGAGCATCTGCGATTGACTTTGCGAGGTTGACGTAGGTGGTTGGAACGGCATCTTCTTGGGGATAAAAGCAATGTCTCTGTTCATGCACGCTATCCGTGTTAGTCTGAGCGGAGAAAGCAGGATACCTTGAGGTGAAGGGTGGCGCGCTGGCATTCAGTGAATGTTCGCTCTGTATGGGCAGTCCTTGACTTGCTTGGGGTTGTCCTTGTGAGGAATGTGGCCACTGACTCAGATCAGACTTGAAGTGGACTTGTGTGTTCATAGGAGTGTCTCGACGCAAGCCGTTGGGGTTATGATACGTTACTGGAACTCTAGTATGATCTGTATGCACCTGGTTGAACCTTGGGTCGGTGTTCCTTGGAATATGATGGGGCATGTTACTCAAATTAGCATCTGTCCCAAGGTTGGTAGTAATGCTTGGTTGGGCATAATTCGTCTGTAGGGCTGTTCCTTTATTGGGCCTTGTAGTGGGATTTACCCTATCTGTTATGTCTTGGTTTTCAGTGCGAGATAAGAACAGTTCATTAATGGGATCACACAAGGGCAAGGAGTTCAGGACGGAGTTTGCTTCATCCTTTGGTGCTGCTGGATTGAGAGCTTCTTCTACGGCATTGGCTACGTTCAATTCCATTTGTAGTCTTGCTCTGTCTTCCTCCAGCTTTACTTGAATCATTTGTTTTTCAAGCTCTTGGAAGCGCCTCGCCTCCTCCATTTCCCGCTGAGCTTCTTCTAGTCTGATCTTCTGTAGGCGTCCAGTCTCCTCCATTCCTCGTTGAACCTCTTCTAGCTTGATCTTTCTCTTCTGTAGCTCCATTTGATGTCTCAGTTCAGCCTCTCTTCGTTGGGTTTCTTGAAGTTTATCCATCATTTGGCACTTGGCTTGAAGAGCTGCTGCTTCTGATCGCGCAAGACGTCTACGAGAAGAAGTTGAAGAATGGGTCCCAGAAGAGTGCTTAGAGCTTGAGGAAATGGAAGAATTTCCTGGGTTTGTTTTAGTCTTTCTAGATTCATTTTCCTTACGCTTCAGATCTGTAACGTCATTCTGTTTAGTCTGGGTGAGCTGAGCATCTGGGAGTTCTAGAGTAATTTGGGCTAATTGTTTAACTAGATTGTCAGAGATATCAAAAAGCTCAAAACAAGAGTCTTCGTATGGGGTAGACAGTTTCAGATATCTGACGGCTACAAGGCGTTCCTTTAGAGCTCGACATTGTTTCAACAGTATGGTATGTAGCTCGCGGGCCTTTTGTGGGCTTATTGAGCTACCAGCTTGTAGATTCTCCTGTATCTGGCCTACCAATTTCCCTACTTCTCGTATGTTTTCTTCTAAGTCTTTGGTCCGTGTGGGTCCAAGAGTCTTAACTGCGTCTGAGCTTGGACCTGATTGGCGGTGAGGTCTGGTGTCTGATGGTGGTACATTAGATGCCTCTACTGGTCTGTCGGAGATCTGGTCGGTGGATCTCGTCATATGGTGCTCTGAGTCGTCTTGAGAAGTCTGTTTTGAAGCCTGGCTGTCTAGAGTGAAGGTTTCCTTAACTGTAGTATCGGCTGAAGGCAGTGAAAGATGAATGTCGCTAAGATAAGTTATCTCTTTGGCTTGTGATTCTTGCAGGGGCTGACTGGCATCTTGATCTTGTTCGGCCATGGTGGGTGAGCTGCTTATGTCCTTTGATAAGAGGCGGAGAGATGACTAGGCGTAAACGGTGATGAGTCTTCTCTCAGCGCACAGTTTTCACTGTACTCGCATTCAGTTTATGGGACACGCTAACTGCCTCTTTCTCACGCTGAAGAATTCACGCAGGTGATGATGTTACGGGAGGTTTATTGTTGTATTCCGTGACCATGACGCTGACCCTGGTGAAAACTACAAAAAGTAATTTAGAATACTAGAATCACTAAGATGAAACATCAAAGCACATTCTCATAAACGCATAACTTCAAACATGTTAATCACCTCTTTAAATGGTGAGACGGCGTCAAAGAAAGCACAAATCATTAAAGCATAATTATTACATTGACGTGACGCAGATTCCGGCTTAAGTAATAACTCATAACATTCAAATAACAGAATTACTAACACTGAATAAACAAAATAGGCAGCGAAATTAAGCGAATCGTCCGAAGTCTCAAATAGTCAAATCCGGTCAGACCATGAATTCGCGCATAAATTATCAAAGTAAACTAGCTTAACCAACGTATATTTCCCTTTCGGCACTATAATTACACTGAGTTAACTGCGAATTTAAAATCCATAAAAAATGTCAAAATTACCCTACAAATTAGATACTCATCAAATCAAACTTGAAATTTCATCATCTACAGTTATTATTGCGGACAATTTATTCGCTCAAACAAAACAAGCCGATAATCAGCAGAAAACGCATAAACAACGTCCAAAACTATTCAACAAAAACGTCTCGACATATGCGGCAAATCCGAGCACAAAGTCAGTTGCAAACGGTACAATATAATAGGCATATTTCGGTAAACAATAAGGCAATCATAATGCAAACAATCAACAGATAAATCAACATACCTGTACTGCGCATTGTCCCATTAAAGAAACTAACTTCAGACCACAAACTTCACTGAAGTGTAAAAAAAAAGAAAAGAAAAGATAGGCTTCCTTGAACCTTAAGCCTACTGCCTCCGACGGTTGCCAGTGGAAAAATGACCTTCAATCGCTATTCAGTTCCCGCATACCCTTTTCTGAATAGTGCTCAATACAAAAACACAACTGGATTCTTTGGCCAAGCAACACAAGCACGAAATCAGCGCACACTTCGTTGCAAAAACTCACGCCGATACCGGTGAAAGAGTGAAGCTTTGGCTAACACGACCAACAAGACGGAATAACAGAGGGGTCAACACACATTGAAGAAGGAGAGAGAGAAGGAAAGAAGGACAGAGGGTAGGAGGGAGAGAGGGAAGGAGGGAGAGATAGGGAAAGAGAAAGGGAAGGAGAGGAGAAAGAGAAAGGACATAGAAATGGAGAGAGAGAGAGAGAGAGAGAGAGAGAGAGAGAGAGAGAGAGAGAGAGATGGAAGAAAAGAAAGAAAGATAAAGAGATAGAAGTTAAAGAGACCTAAAAGAGCAGAAAGAAAGTAAAGAATGAAGAGCTAGCGAAAAGAACAGTAAAAAGAATGAATAAGGGAAGAACGTAGCAACAAAAAAGGAAACAGTATAAGAGAGAAGAAGCTAGAGCAGGCAAAAAGAGTTTGCAAAGAAGAAAGAATAAAGTGCTCAAGACAACAGGCCTCAGAGGGAATGGCCGTGCACTGCCAATCCAAAAGAGGCCTACAGAAGGTGAAGAACGAAAGAAGGGAAGGCACAGAAGAGGGTAAGTACAGAAGAGCTGAAGAAGGAACAGAGGTGGATAAAAGGAAAGAGTAAGAGGAAAAGAAAGGGAATGAGAGTGAAGAAGAAAAGGAGGAGAGTGACGATTCAACAAACACCCAAAGATTGCATTTTGAAAATTCACATAAAAATTCTCGCCTATGAAGGCGAGCACACGTTGTGTTCGGTTCCCACTCGGTTCCCACACGCCAAAATTCGCGGACAAGATCGAGGTACTGTCACCCAAAACATCCATTTATGGTAGTATTACGCAATGTTGCTCTCTGAGAATGGTCTTGTTAGATCTGTGAGTGTTTACACTACATGCCTAGGTGCTGTTGGATTGAAGGTTTTTGATATTTTAGCCGTTATTAGGTAGAATGCCTTCCACTTTACTGCAAAACTGCATAATTCGTAGCATCGGCAAGAAATATCCTACCAAAAAATGCCTGCTTGGAACTGTCGTTGGTCCAGCAAAAAGTTCAACATGTCTGTAGCAGACAGCCCAAGTTTCAAGATTGTAGGGCCATCCAAACAGCCGTAATAATAAAAACAACAAAAGTAGTCAGTGAAATTGGCTGTGTTCGGTCCCCCCACACTTTTGTGACGTAGGCGTGACGGTTCCCATAATTCATTGTGTCGGTCCCCACTTTCTGTGTCGGACCCCACTTTCGACCTAATTTCTCTGTGACGGACCCCACAACCAGCCTATTTTGTGTCGGTCCCCACACCTTCTTGGATTTATGACTTGCCGGTTACTTGTATCATTGTATTCATTGAATCTAATTGTCTCGGAGTTATTTTTCAGCAAAAACCGGCAAGGCAGCACCTTTTGTGATACCAAGTAAGTCAGATGACATCAGTATGTGTGTGTGTGTGAGAGAGAGAGAGAGAGAGAGAGAGAGAGAGAGAGAGAGAGAGAGAGAGAGAGAGAGAGAGAGAGAGAGAGAGAGAGAGAGAGAGACAGAGAGAGACTAACTTTATTAGTTTATGCCACAAATAATATATAACATTATTTATCTCTGGGACGGTTCCCAGTATACCAGGAAATTATGTGTTGATCCACCCACACCTTCTTGAACTGGCCTTCCCAATATCTACTCTTAGTCTTACGGCCTTGGAGATATGCAATTTGGCACATTTTTAAAATAAAAGATCCACCTGTCGTATGTGAGATTCAGTTTTCAGAGCAAAATGCTGCCCAGGGACTTCTAGTGGTGATTGGGAAAAAAAAGAGTACTTGCCTATGTCAAGTATGTGTCTTTATCCACGCTTGTTGTAAGAGGCAACTTTTCCCAGCTCCTTGTGTTCATGACTGCTTTCTCTTAAAATTAATTACTTTATGACAGTCAGAATACAATGGAACAAGGCTACATAAACCCTGACAGCCTACGACAACGGCCCGACTAAGGCTCAACACCGCGCCAATAAATTCAGCATTGGGCCAATGTTGGGCCATGATTGCTCCGTTTTCGTAGGCTATCAGGGTCAAAGATACATATTGGTAAACTAGTAAAATACATGTTCAGCATCATCAGCAATACCACAAAAGGATTAAAAAAATCCTATTAGCTGTATGTCAGCGGCACAATGCAACCAGAACCAGCGTTTATGTGGAGTGATCGGGTGCTGGTCACTACCGCGAGCGTCACTACCGCGAGTACCACTACCGCGTCTCACACTAAAGTTGTGTTTCCGTACCCGCGACAGCGTTTTTCCAGCGGCGCGACGAAAATCAAGCACATAGAAAATGACCTGGAGTGTTTCCACACGAGCGACGCGTTAGCGGCGCGACAAGCGGCAAGCGACGCGATTTTTTTGAAAGGGTCCTGGAGCGATTTTTTCGCGTTGTCGCGCGGGAACGCGGGAGTTTACAGATTTTACCGCATGTTTAAAACGCAAGTACGGAAACACGTCACGCGTTTGCGCGCGTTTTCTTTTGTCGCTGCCGCTGTCGCGGGTACAGAAACAGAACTTACCGCGAGTACGACACTACCGCGAGTACGACACTACCGCGAGTATAACACTACCGCGTGTCACACTACCGCGAGTATAACAGTACATTACCGCGTGTCATTTTATGACTTCCATGGCTGAAGGCAAAGGTTGAAATGTTTCCTTGAAATATAAAACAAAAAGGCCTGGTCTGTTCTCTGAACACTAATTCAATGTTTGTCATGCTAACCAAGAACTCAAAACGATCAGAACACACTATCAGAATACATATAGAATGGGTTGCTTCCAATTAAAGTTAGAACACAAACTCACAAGAAGTAAGTTTGCATGCGTTCTCTCTACGGTTATGGTACTCGCGGTTGTGGTACGCGCGGTAGTGTGACACGCGGCAGTGTTATACTCGCGGTAGTGTCGTACTCGCGGTAGTGTGACACGCGGTAGTGTTACACGCGGTAGTGTCGTACTCGCCGTAGTGTGACACGCGGTAGTGACGCTCGCGGTAGTGTCGCATAACCGGAGTGATCTGGAAAGGTGTCAATCTCTCTCTCTCTCTCTCTCTCTCTCTCTCTCTCTCTCTCTCTCTCTCTCTCTCCAGCTCTCTCTAGCTCTGTCTCTCAGTCTCTCTCTCAGTCTCTCTCTCTCTCACTCTCTCTCTCTCTCTCTCTCTCACACACACATACACACACACATACACACACAATCACACATACACACACAAACATACACACACACTCATACTGATGTCATCTGACTTACTTGGTATCACAAAAGGTGCTGCCTTGCCGGTTTTTGCTGAAAAATAACTCCGAGACAATTAGATTCAATGAATACAATGATACAAGTAACCGGCAAGTCATAAATCCAAGAAGGTGTGGGGACCGACACAAAATAGGCTGGTTGTGGGGTCCGTCACAGAGAAATTAGGTCGAAAGTGGGGTCCGACACAGAAAGTGGGGACCGACACAATGAATTATGGGAACCGTCACGCCTACGTCACAAAAGTGTGGGGGGACCGAACACAGCCAATTTCACTGACTACTTTTGTTGTTTTTATTATTACGGCTGTTTGGATGGCCCTACAATCTTGAAACTTGGGCTGTCTGCTACAGACATGTTGAACTTTTTGCTGGACCAACGACAGTTCCAAGCAGGCATTTTTTGGTAGGATATTTCTTGCCGATGCTACGAATTATGCAGTTTTGCAGTAAAGTGGAAGGCATTCTACCTAATAACGGCTAAAATATCAAAAACCTTCAATCCAACAGCACCTAGGCATGTAGTGTAAACACTCACAGATCTAACAAGACCATTCTCAGAGAGCAACATTGCGTAATACTACCATAAATGGATGTTTTGGGTGACAGTACCTCGATCTTGTCCGCGAATTTTGGCGTGTGGGAACCGAGTGGGAACCGAACACAAAGGGTCAGGGCACCGAACACAAAGCGTAGGGGAACCGTCACAGTGTCACCGGTGTGGTTCAGTTTCATTCTGTGAGTTCGACAGCTACTTGACTAAATGTTGTATTTTCGCCTTACGCGACTTGTTTTAAATTTAAAGAATCAGTTGACGTCGAATGTATACATACACACACACACACACACACACACACACACACACACACACACACACACACACACACACGCACACACACACACGCACACACACACACACATACACACACACACACACACACACACACACACACGCACACACACACACACACACCACAGTGTGTCTTTTGTTTCGTTTACTCGCGTGTAGTCGCTGTTGCTCTTCTTCATTTTGGTCATCAGGTCGTGCAGCGAGATTTGATTCAAATGTATACATTAGTATTTTTGTTTTGTTTGTTTGTTTGCTTAACGCCCAGCCGACCACGAAGGGCCATATCAGGGCGGTGCTGCCTTGACATATAACGTGCGCCACACACAAGACAGAAGTCGCAGCACAGGCTTCATGTCTCACCCAGTCACATTATTCTGACACCGGACCAACCAGTCCTAGCACTTACCCCATAATGCCAGACGCCAGGCGGAGCAGCCACTAGATTGCCAATTTTAAAGTCTTAGGTATGACCCGGCCGGGGTTCGAACCCACGACCTCCCGATCACGGGGCGGACGCCTTACCACTAGGCCAACCGTGCCCGTATATATACATTAGTATATAATTTATATTCATTTGTACATATCCCTCGTTACATACCTTTGCAAAGGGAAAGCAGCACAGCCAACAGGATCGCACGGAGATTAGGAATATCCATATTTACGCTTGTTCTGGTAACCTCGGCTGAAAATGTTTCATCCTTGATTTTTCTCAAACGAAGTAACATCCACCAACTCTCAGCAAGCTAAACGGGCCAATGTGATCACGTTAATTGGGGCACCTTTCAGTTCTTGGTTCAGGAACACGGCAATAGGTACACGTTTTTTCCATTAGAGTATTTGTTATTCAGGAGATTACTAACACTACAGCTGGCACTACAGTGTCGCAATAGCCACAGACGAATCGATGGGACCCGGACAAACATGAAACACAGTGGGAAAGTGGGACCCCTTTTAAGACCTAAACAACCCTGGAAAGTGAGGTCTTAAAAAGGTGGAATCTTAAAATATGGGTAACATTTACAAAGGTTATGAACAAAAATTCCGAAAACCTAAGTCTTGAAAGGGAGGTGGTCTTGTATTGGAGGGTCTTACAATGGGCGTTCTGCCGTACTAATCTTTCTATCGTTAAGGGCAGAATATATCTGCGCAGTTTCAGCAGCACAGACGACGCACAGCCTATTATTCATGCCGCGATAGGGATTATGACGAGTACTTGGCCTGTTTTTCTTTCATGCAACGTGTAGCGGGCTGGGATAATCTGCAGTGCGTCGTCGGTCCTGCTGAAGTTACATATGTGAGCGGAGTCCCTTACCACTTTGCAGTGTTTTGGCGTGAGTGGTGATTCCTGTGCCGTCCTCTAAAGTGACAGACGCTGCCTTTATGTAGAGCCTCGACCATAGTGCGAGTGTTTACTCTAGGAAGAAAAGATTTGTCATTGATTGGAAAGGGGTCTTTTATCCTTCTCGTCACGGGGGTGTTATTGCAGGGGTGAACAAACCTTTGATAAATTCAGAGGGGAGCAGAAATCCTCTGGTAGATATGGGTGGCTGAATCGGACGGGCGGGTATAGCTGTCGTTTGGTTCTTCTTGTGAAACGTCAAGCATGCGTCAGAAATAAAGCAAGTGACTGACAGTGCCAATCATAAGTAAATACATCTAGCTATGTGAGTTTTTGTATGTGAATATGTGAATGTTATAAATGCATGCGTGAATGAATGTGTGTGTGTGTGTGTGGGGGGGAGGGTGAGTGTGTGTGTGTGTGTGTGTGTGTGTGTGTGTGTGTGTGTGTGTGTGTGTGTGTGTGAGAGTGTGTGTGTGTGAGAGTGTGTGTGTGTGTGTGCGACTCTCCTTTCTCCCTGTTGTTCTGTCTATCTGTTATTCTATTTGTCTGTCTGTCTTTCTATTTGTCTCCATCTGTCTCACTCTTTCCTGTGTGTCTGTAACTCTGTCTGTCAACCCCTGTCTGTTTGCCTGTCCCTCTGTCTGTCTCGTTTTCTCTCTCTCCCTCTCTCTCTTATTGTTTATTATCCATCCATCCATCTCCCTCAATATCTCTCCTTTCTCGTGTTAACCTTGTTTGTTCTCACACGAAGTAACATCCAGCAGCACTCAGCAAACTAAACGGGCCAGTGTGATCACGTTAATTGAGGCACATTCATTTTATTTTTATTTTTTATTATTCTCTTTTTGTGGAGTTTTGTTTGTGTTTTTTTTTTTACATGTATATAAATGTTGTACATTACAGGACATCACCTAAACAAGGGGACAAAAAACACAAAACAGAAAAAACACACTTGGACAATTACAACACACATGGGATGGGTGGGTAGGGGGTGGGGGGGCGGGGGTGTCAGGGCTTGGTGGTCGCAGTATCAAAAGTATGTAAAAAAAATAACCCAAGGGTTTCATCAAAACATGCATATACAGGCGCCGATCCTTGTAAATTTTATCTAATGTATTATTCATAACTGCGTTATACTTTTCACAAATAAATCTTTCCTTAAGATTTCTACTAAATGTCTGAAAATGAGGGATCTTTTTGTTCATTTTGGAAATACATGTATATACGTCGTGTTTGGCACAAATTACTGGCACATCAAAAACTTTATCAGTGACTACATTGTTCGCAACTCCAAAAAGAACCAGTTCTTTAGAAACGTTTAAATTGTCAAAATGGGTGCAGTTCGCCTTTAACCAATTTACAAATTCTATCCAAAAAGTCTGTACTTTATCACACTCCCAAAACATATGTAAAAGGGTTTCTTCATTTCTACCACAAAATGTACACAGTGACGTATTCAGAATTTTTCGCAAAAATAGAAACCGTTCTGTAGGCAGAACTCTGTACAATAATCGGTACTGGAACCATCTCAGACAAGTATCCTTTGTTGTTTTAAAAACATGTTGAAAAATAACCTTCTTATCTAACAATCAGTTTAAAGATTCAGACCATTTTTCGATACGTTTTGGGACCGTAACATGTTCAGTCAATTGTTGGTAAATGAATTGTGTCTTACCTTTACAAATACATTTCCACACAATGGGCTCTGTCATAATAAAATGTTTATCAAATTCTAAACCGATTTTTCACTGATATTTGTTAACAGTCTGTATTATACCTTCATACAATACAAAATCTCCTCGCGCATTTGAATATTTAATTTTAAACGCATTATAGGATAAATATCCATTCTGTCCCAAAATATGACCAATCTGAATAATTCCATTGTCAATCCAGTTTTTAATGTACACTGTCTTTTTATCTCTGCGAATATTAACATAATAACGTAAAAATTCTGATACAAAATCGTTGAAGGTTGTAGGGTCACATTTTCCATGTAATGTCTTATCATGTTTCAATACATCGGTCCAAAACGGGTTATCCATTTTCTGCATCAAAACATTAGCAAATTCTTCTCCTCTCATATTAATTGTTATAACAAATGGACATGCTTTAAACAATAATCTTGATATTAATCCAGTAAGACCAACAACCCTTTTTTAACCAAACATTTCACGTCAACCATCTTTAATCCTCCATCTTCAAAAGGTTGGTTGACCGTAATTCTTTTAATTTTGTCTTTTTCCATCCCAAAGAAATTTGAAAAAAATATTATTTAACTCCATCATGAACTGTTCATCTGGATTAGGTAAATTCGTAAACAAGTGTGTCAATTTGGAAATAACCAAGGTTTTTAGAACTCTTATTTTACCAAATGGTGTTACGTTCCTTCTGGTCCATGAATTCAGAGGTTTTTGAATTTCCTTTAACTTATTTCTATAATTAAGAAAAACAACATTGGATACATTTACTGAAACAATAACACCAAGTGCTTTGAAGTTATCCGGGTTCCAGGTAAAATTCATATCAGGCAAAAATCTTCTTTTGGAAAACTTTAAAGGTCCTAACCAAACCACAATTGTTTTATCATAATTCATTCTCAGACCTGACAGTGACGCAAAATGGTGTAACACTTTCATACTTTCACAAAATGATTGTTCTGTAGCCTCAAGAAACAGACTGGTATCGTCGGCGAATTGTGACAATAAAAGATATTCACCAAAAATATTCATACCACAAATCTTTTTGTTTTGGTGTACCATAAGAGACACTATTTCGGCACAAATCAACAATAAATAAGGTGACAGCGGATCCCCTTGCCGGGTGCCTCGACTTACATTCAACAATGCTGAATACCGACCATTAACTGAAACACAAGACTTAATTTTACAATAAAAAGTAAAAATCCATCGTATCATATCATTTCCAAAGTTGAATTTGCTCAAATATTGTTCAATAAATGACCAGGCGACATTGTCGAAAGCCTTTTCAAAGTCAACCATCAAAAATAGGCAAGGTATATTATGTTTATTTGAGTAGAACAAGGTATCATATATTAATCTAACGTTTTCATCAATATATCTTCCTTTCAAGAAGCCTTTTTGATCATCAAGAATCAAATTTGGCAAAACACGTTTAACCCGTTCTGCAATGCACGTTGGTGCAATCTTATAAACCGTGTTTAACAGAGTAATTGGTCTCTAATTTTTCAAAAGTGTTTTATTTTTTCTTTCCTTTGGTATACATACTATAACTCCCTGTTTCTGAGTCACAGACATTTCTCCTTTCTCAAATCCACAACTTATGGACAGCAACATAATTTGTCCTAAATCCGAATAAAAAAACTTAAAGAATTCCGCAGTATACCCGTCTGATCCTGGGCTTTTGTCTTGGTTTAATTTTTTCACAGCTTTGAGTAGCTCACATTGAGTTAGTCTACCTTCCAATTGTTTACTTTCAGCATCTGTTAATACAGGATGAACCAGGTTTTCATCAATCTCTTGATTTACCAGTTCGGCTCCTCTTGAGGCATATAACTCCTCATAAAAATGATGTGCTTCTTTAATAATCAAAGCATTATCATGGATAACTTCACCATCATCTTTCTGCAAGAAGCACATGGACTTCTGGACAAACTGTCTTTTCTGCAAATATATTTTGTATTTTTTTCACATTCTCCAATCCACTTAGCACGGGATCTAATTATCATACCATCTACTTTTTTTTCCGCCTTATTTGAATTAACTCCTGTCGTGTTTGCTCTAAAAGTTGTATATTATACTCTGTCAAATTACTTTCCAAAGTGTAAATTTGAGAAACAAGATATTTTTCTTTTCGGTTGTTTTCCTTTTTTTATATGAGGAATATGAAATGCATCTACCTCTTATTTCCATCAGTAGCATCTCACATTCAGTTGTTAGTCTAGGAACACGGCAATAGCCACACCATTTGTTTTCCATTAGAGTGTCGATTATTCAGGAGATCATAAGCATTTCAGCTGGCACTGTCCTGTCGCAATAGCCAAAGGCGAATCAACGGACTCGGACTCACAGGACACAGAGGAAACCCCCGGGGAATTCGAGCAAAATAGCGTTTTGTGTGTTGTGAAATAGTCCATTGTAGTCGGTGTAGGCCTTAAGCTTATTTTAATCGTGTGTCCAGTATTTAATTTAATTCTCTATTTTTGTATGAACTTAAATGTTTAGTCTTCTTAGTATGTCTTGTTAGGCTAAGTTCTATTTAATCAGAGTATGTTTGCGTGTGCTTATACCTAGTGATATTGTAAAGCGCATAGTGCTTTTAGTTATGCGCTATAGAAATCTCCCTAATAAATAAATAAATAAATAAATTAAATACAAACCGATTTGCACCAAACTTGCTCGGTACAGTCCTCACTGAGGATAACCGGCCCTACACTGGGAAGCGGTTGGCGGTCAAATAATTATGCGAGATGATCGTTAACCGGGTTGCCGACCGCGAATGGGGCAGTCGCATCATAGTGTTCGAACGCCTGAACTGCCAGAAAGGCGTACCATTGTGTGGCAAAATGTTTCAATGTATCATTTTCAATTGTAATAGTGAACACCTCACGCACACCTTGATTCACGTTTAATTTGAAACCAGTACGCACGCACGCACGCACGCACACACACACACACTCACACACACACACACACACACACACACACACACACACACACACACACACACACACACACACACAGAGGGTGTCTTTTCTTTCCTTTAGCCGCTGTTGCTCTTCTGCATTTTGGTCAACAGGTCGTGCGTCCAGGTAAAGAATGACACATGCGACTGTCATTTGTTTTAAATGTCTACAGTAGTATACGGGTTGTTCTCTGGAGTTTGGTACCACAGAGGATCATTGGATTGAAATAACAAATCTAAAAGTTGTGATTTACCGATGATGGTCTTGGTCACCAATCTGTTCACCTTAACTGTTGCGAGCTGGTTCTAGTGTGCTTGCAGCAGACCCAGCACAGCACAGATCCACTTCTGGAATCTTACGCTAAATGTGTCTCAAGACACACATTTTGTAGTCCTGGCATCCTGAAAGGCAGAGGCCCCAACCTACAGGTTTGCTTCCATACCAAAAACGCCTCCAGACACGGGAACTTGGGAGCAGAGGCAACAGCTCCGATTGAACCTCAGAAACCAAATGTGCCTCCAGACACACAGATCCCTTAGACGGCCGAAGCTGTGGCCTCTAAGGTTCTCTTGTACCAAATCGCCTCTTGACTCTGCATCAGATTGCTTGCGTTGGCATCTGCTTACATAGACCCACATTAAGTCACCACCGAGTGGTAGACACAGACATTTGGTAGCACTGACTGCCAGCTTCACGGTAATGCGTACCCCCAGCGCGGCTCTGCTTGGGTGGGGATGTTCTGAGCAAAACACCTGCCCTCCATGGAACTTCTTAAACCCAACATATTGGGTGGGATCGAGTTTGTCCAGTCGGTAGAGGCGCTAGCTTTAAAACCGGTTGTTACTATCAGCGTGGGTTCAACCTCCAAGTTCGGCATGGGATGTGTGTCCCAGAGTCAACATTATGCAGACTCTCCTCGGTGTCCGAACACCTCCGTGTGCACGCATGCGCACGATAAAGATACCAGGTCACAGCGAAAGCCTCAGGCCTTGGAAACAAGAATACACGCATGCAAAAATATGAAGCCCGGGTGTCCGTTCGGCCAACAGCCAATAAAGTGACTATTTCAGCACTGTCCCAAGACGACCCAACCCGGTCCCTAGCCCAATTCAGGTCTCCTCTAGCAGCCGGCAGCCAGCTGTCTACATCCCCCACCCCCCCCCCCCCCCCCCAGCATTTTTATCTTTTATTTTCATACAAAGCCGGGTTTTCCCGCGTAACATGACCCTAATGGCTTTGCCGTGAGGGCGTAAAACTTACATTTTCTCTCAAATTTTGCTCTGCACGAAGTGACAACTCAGACACGATGGCTGAGAGCAGTCCTTATTTCAAACTGCCGAGGGAGCAGTTATTATTTTACAGGCAAAGGCGGTTGATACTGATGTCGTGTTCATGCGTTCCTTTACCGGAAATGAGAGATTTTGCGCAAGGGTAACCCCTTGTTGTAGCTAAATATCTCGAAAACGGTTGTGTTTAGGATACAACAAATTGCTGCAGGTGAAAATGTGGTCATTTTTACATCCGAACACCCCATCATGATTTGAAAAGGAAAAAGGTAGAACTGCCACATTAACAATTCATGAGAGATTCAACTTCTAGTATACAAAAGCGTTCATTGTTTTGAAAATCAGTAGTCCTTCAAAAGACGTTTGCTGGAAATGACACTGCTGAGGGTTTCCTACAGCGAACAACACTTGCGACACTCAAAAAAGCAGTAAATATTGACACCAATAATAATGCTTGTTAGAACTGTGATAGTTATAAATGTGTGTGTGTGTGTGTGTGTGCGTGTGTGAGTGTGTGTGTGTGTGTGTGTGTGTGTGTGAGTATGTGTGCTTGTGTGTGTGTGTGTGTGTGTGCGTGAGCGTTTGTGTGTGTGTTTGTGTGTGTGTGGGGGGGGGGGTGAGAGAGAGAGGGAGAGCCAGAGAGAGAGACAGAGAGAGAGACAGAGAGAGAGAGAGAGATAAAAAAAATTAGAGAGAGAACATTAAAGAAAGAGTAAGGGGAGAGAGATAGAGAGAGGTCAAATCAAATCAAACTT
>NC_090259.1:12765546-12805546 GCF_037325665.1 Littorina saxatilis
AAAATTTTAAAAAATGACATATTTTGAACGAAACAGATCTGAGGACCAAAATGTGGGGAGCACTGGAGGACCTGGAAAGAACGTCCATGTTCATGGCATCCTCCGGATTCCGAGCCTGACACAACCGTCGTACGAAGAAGAAGAAGAAGAACGAAAATTTCTAAAACAAAAATGTAAGGTACCAAGCTGAAATGCAATTCCATAATCCGGCCTAGATCTAAGATTGTGTGATATCAATTTTGATCAAATTGATGAAAAACTTTAACTGTGAAAGTGCTGCCTCAACATTTTGGCAAACGGGAAAATATGACGTTATCAAACTGTCCTATCAATAAACGGAGAAACCTTCCATGAGAAAATCAATTCACAAATATCCATATCAAATTGCATAAAGATCCAATTAGTAGTTTTGGAGATATGATCAGCAGTGTGAGAACAAATAGTCTAAACAATCTCACGCCCATAACGCTGCGACACGAAACTCGTTTGGTCGTGTTCTGCCGATACTATAATGCTTTTCTTTCGTAAAACACACGATGATAGTAGCCCTTCCCAATGTCTATGCTAAAAATGACTGGTCTGTGTTGTCAATGATCGTGCAACAGTGTGAGAACAAAAAGTCTAAAATATCTCACGCCCATGACGCTGTGATACGAAACTCATTTGGTCGTGTTCTGCCGATACTATAATGTTTTTCTTTCTTAAAACACACTATAATAGTAGCCCTTCCCAATTTCAATGCTAAAAAATGACTGGTCTGTGTTGTCAATGATTTTCTGCAAGAATGCGATCTCTCTCTTTGTCGCAAAGACCGTGTGACTCGAAAGTTCTGAGCTGAAGACAAATCTGCTGAGTGCACTAACGTTTCAGAAGATAGTTTGTTAAAACAGTTTATCACTCAGACACACACAGGAACACTATAACTTTATAATTCAGGCCTCATTTGCTTTCCTTTGTCATGTATGAAAGTACTGGCCTTGGTTGAAGAAAGTGACCTGTCGCCGTGCAACAAATTAGTCGCCATTTTCCGCCGTGTTTTGTGAATAAAACGTGTCAACTACCCACACAAACAAACCGATGCTGTTGGTTCTTTTTATTTCCTCATTGTTTATCTATGCTAACCAGTTTAGTATGCCTTGTTTTCTTCTCAATTCAATGGATGGCTATAAAATAAGCATTTAAATGTGAAGGTGTTAACATTATCCATGATCTGAGCCGTTCACAAATACAAGCCATATAAACAAGTCGCGTAAGGCGAAATTACTACATTTAGTCAAGCTGTGGAACTCACAGAATGAAACTGAACGCACTGCATTTTTTCACAATGACCGTAGTCCGCCGCTAGTGCAAAAGGCAGTGAAAGTGACGAGCCTGTTCAGCGCAGTAGCGGTTGCGCTGTGCTGCATAGCACGCTTTACTGTACCTCTCTTCGTTTTAACTTTCTGAGCGTGTTGTTAATCCAAACATATCATATATATATGTTTTTGGAATCAGGAACCGACAAGGAATAAGATGAAATTGTTTTTAAAACGATTTTGGAAATTTAATTTTAATCATAATTTTTATGTTTTTAATTTTCAGAGCTTGTTTTTAATCCGAATATAACATATTTATATGTTTTTGGAATCAGAACATGATGAAGAATAAAATAAAAGTAATTTTGGATCGTTTTATAAAAAAATAATTTTAATTACAATTTTCAGATTGTTAATGACCAAAGTCATTAATTAATTTTTAAGCCTCCATGCTGAAATGCAATACCGAAGTCCGGCCTTTGTCGAAGATTGCTTGGCCAAAATGTCAATCAATTTGATTGAAAAATGAAGGTGTGACAGTGCCGCCTCAACTTTTACAAAAAGCCGGATATGACGTCATCAAAGACATTTATCGAAAAAATGAAAAAAAAAGTCTGGGGATTTCATACCCAGGAACTCTCATGTAAAATTTCATAAAGATCGGTCCAGTAGTTTAGTCTGAATCGCTCAACACACACGCACGCACAGACGAGGGTTGTGGTGTGTGTGTGTGTGTGTGTGTGTGTGTGTGTGTGTGTGTGTGTGTGTGTGTGTGTGTGTGTGTGTGTGTGTGTGTATATGTGTGTCTGTGTGTGTGTGCGTGTGTGTGTGCATGCAGGTAGGCAGGAAGGCACATTCACACACACACACACACACACACACACACAGACACACACACACACACACACACACACACACACACACACACACACACACACACACACACACACACACACACACACACACACACACACACACACATTCTCATAAAACGAAGAAGCAGACACTGGTGAACTGGCAGTCTCCCAACAGAGTGCACACCCGGATATGATTATAAATGGTCGGCCAACCGCTGGTTCATGTCAACATTATCCTGTCTTTCTATGCACACTATTCGCGCAATGCTGTCAATTATGACGGCGTGAATAATGCAATAGATCCACGTGTGCCTATGCGTGTTGTACAAGCTTAGTAAACACCATTTCAAAATAAACAGGGAAAGAGAAAAACATATGTAACACATTCAAAACCTAACTTGTTTTGAACAAGTACATAAAGCTAGGTTAGTAGTTAAAGGGAAGAAACTGTTGTTTTTTGGGTAATGTGAACATTGATTGTTACCTCCCTTTAATTAGTCTTTTTAACTTGGCTAACTCAGTTTATATTTTTGGATTTAGATAATATTGTTCAAGCTGTTTTAAAAGTGTTTTTGATTAGGTATTAATTATAAACTTTAATAAGTCGTAAAGATATTTTATTTCATTTAAAGATATTTTATTGTTAGAAAATCTTCCAGTTCGGAATTTAGAGTTTTAGCGTCACTTCCGCCCTCCGCTGAAAAGCCGCCAAGTTGGTGTGACATTTTTGGGGAGCACTTTTTTGTTCTAAATCAGGTGAATATTGATTTTTACATTGTCATCTGCTTGAAATATGATTAGTTACTAGTTTAGCATGATGAATAGTATAAATTGGAGTGGTTATTTTTGTAAATTTGTTCCGAAACTGAAATATTTGTAATTTGACAATGTGGTGGGGTTTTTGACAGAAGCACCGGTCACAGAAATGGTGCAGAATATTTGTATTTTTGGTTGTAGTTAGTGTATGAAGTGCATAGACGGAAAGATAAGTGTGTTATTGATGTTTTGAAGTTAAAACTTGAATAGGGTTTAGGTTTTGTAAAGAAATTTGGTTTTGAATTATAATTTGAAGTAAAAGAAAGTTTTGCGCATGCGCGGGATTAACCGAAAGTGCATTGCATAATTGGAAAGTTGGCTGTTGTTGTTTTATGGAACAAAAGTGTTTGTGACTAGTGTTTTATTTGAGATGTTTGAGGTGAGATTTTATTCCAAGTGATTTAGACATTGTGAATTGAAGAAGTTTGGTCATAATGGTCAGTTTATCACTGCAGATAAATGTGATTATGTATGGACACTTCTTGTAGCTAGTTTTGAGTTTGTAACAATGGTGGAGTGGAACACATGTGATGTGTGGTATTGTTACAAAGAAGAACAAAGATGGTTAGTCACTGTCTTGTAGGATAACATATAGTCTTTCTGTTTCTGTCAATGAAGATGGAATTGATCACAGTAGGCATAATGTTACTCCTGTGTTAGGAAGAAGATTTTGCTGTTTATAGTTGGTAAATAGTAAATGATGTCTAAATATCAGCTGTTTCTAGTTGATAATGTGGAATGATAGAAAGATAGTGGTGTGTTTGAACACAGTAACTATGTGGTAATTATTAGTCATAATTACTAGCCTCTGGTAACATCTGGTAAATATGATTTGTGTTTTGTTGTGTGCTAATAAGGAAACGTGTTTAATTTCAGAGCCAACCAGTCTGGGTTTTACATTACATGTCTGACTGAATAGTTTGTGTTCTGAGATTTTGGTGAAGCACCTTACGAACACTGGGTTTTTAGGTTTTGGTTGTTTAGGTTTGGGTTCTTACTGGTTTTTAACACTGTTCTCTAGTCATTGTGTTTTATTTTTGGAAGTTGTGTTTTGTTGAGAAAGAAAAGAACTCGAGAGAATAAAAGAAGTTTGAAACATATTTCTGTATTTGTGTTATTCATTTGACACATAAGATCCCCTACCCCCTTTCTTAACATAATTGGTTTTTCTAAATATAACTTGAAAAGTCAAGAGTGTTACAAATATCTGCGTGAATAACGAGTGCACAATATCATAATAATAATAATAATATGGGAGATTTATAGAGCGCTTTACGTTCTCTAAGCGCTTTACAATGAAATAAATATGAAAAAAAACCACCAAACATACATATACATACAAAGCAAAGCAAAAAAGCATGTGCAGCAGCATTCAGCACACAAGTGAACAACGAAACACTACATCAATACAAGCTGCAAGCATACTAACACAGGCAACACATTCAAACATTCAAACACCTGATCAAAAATGCACCATATATATTGAAATAAAATTAATCAAAATACTGTGTGAAGAAGTGTGCTTTAAGGTTTGATTTGAAGGAACAAAATGTTTGGCAGTGTCGGATAGAGTAAGGGAGAGAGTTCCACGCAACGGCAGCAGAGTGGAAGAAGGCTCTCTGGCCGTGCTGTTTGCGACTAAAAGAAGATAGACGGAATATTCTAGTGTCTACAGAGGAGCGGAGGGATCGTGAGGGTGTATAGAGTGTGAACAGGTCAGACAGGTAGGATGGGGCTGAGCCAGATATTATTTTGTAGCAGATACAGCAGCACTTATATTGGATTCTCAGGTCTACAGGGAGCCAATGAAGTTTCTTTAGCAAGAGGGAACAGGACTGGGACCGAGGGGCTTTGCAGACAAGCCGGGCTGCAGAATTTTGAACGCGCTGCAAAGGATGGATGACAGACTGAGGACAGCCAATGAGAACAGAATTTCCGTAGTCTAATCGAGAAAGAATGTAAGAGGAAACAAGGGTCTTGGTGGCATCTTCGGTAAGGTATGGGCAGATAGAACCTATTCTCAAGCTCGATGTAAGCGGACTGACAGACTTTCATAACATGGTGTTTCATGGAGAGATCGCTATCAAGAAAGATGCCAAGATCACGGACGGAGTGCTGCTGCCCAAAGTGATAGAAGGAGGGAGAGAGAGAGAGGAGGAGAAGGAGGATTTGGTGAAACGAATGGCTTCTGTTTTGTCACAGTTAAGTTTAAGCTTGTTAGTGGACATCCAGAGTTCAACGTCAGCAATGCAAGACTGAAGGGAGGTGGTCATCTGGGCGTATTCTGAGGGAGTCGCTGAGTTCTGAAGCTGAGTGTCGTCAGCAAACATTTCGTGGGAAACGGAATGTCTGTCGACGAGGTCAGTCAGAGGGGAGGTGTACATGATGAACAGCACGGGCCCGAGCACAGAGCCAGTGGAAAGGGACTCGTTCAGTATTCTAGTGATGGTGGGTAGAAGGATGTCTATGTGATCACAAAGGAGGGGGGTGGGGAGGGGGTCGAGGTCACAGGACGTTTTGGCAGACTTCACAATGAGTTTATGAACAAAATCTTCAGAGACTGGGGTGAAAACAGAAAACGAATTTCCAACAAAAATGGGAGAACGGTCTGAATTGCTATGCTGTCGTGATTACCCTGGACAAACTTACACCCATGGCTTGTATTCATAAACTTTGCAGCTCATCAAACAAATCCGCGCTGTGTGTGTGTGTGTGTGTGTGTGTGTGTGTGTGTGTGTGTGTGTGTGTGTGTGAGTGTGTGTGTATGTGTTCGTATGTGTGTATGTGTTCGTGTGTGTGTGTGTGTGTGTGTGTGTGTGTGTGTGTGTGTGTAGTGGTTACAACACGAGTGGTTTTTTTACCCTAGCCTGTCAGAATAAAGAACTGCCTTGCTCTTTTGAATGATGCATGATTTGGCACTGTACACGGGATTTTAGACCTGCCCCCGAAGTGATTTTTCAAGAATCCTGTCGAAAAGGTCACCCTATTCTGCCGATGTGAATGCGTGATATATTGTGTAAAAAAATTCCATCTCACACGGCATTAATAGGTAACATGCGCCTTGAGTCGCCTTGTGTGGTGAGATACGTGCGCGATATAAATCCTCGTAAATAAATAAAATAAATAAAAATAAGTGCAGATGGCTGATACCACCTAAACACGCATACACTTGTGTATCTCGTCAAAAGCCGTGAGGGCGTAAAACTCGAATCATATAACCCATATCTTGTCCTTAAGAGGCGAAATATTAGCCTGTAGGACATAAAACATTCTCTGCTGCCTTTGTTGACTTACCGGAAACGGCTGACAAAGCCTCCAGAATCCTAGTCACGGGTCCTGGAGCTGAACACCTACAGCAGTTGGTGGTGATGGCATAAACACAGGCCGTGTTCAGACCAATCAGAGAGAGAGCAATCAAGGTCCTAATGATGTGATACGAGCCAGCTGGAACAGTCAGTTTTTGAAAAAGGTGTGTAAAAGATGAAATCACTCATCATGTTGGCATATTTGCAATAAACGAATTCCGGGAGAAAAAAAACTCTGTTATGATTGTGTGTATTGGTTGTGGAAGAGTTGATTGTTGTCTTGTTTTTCTGTGCTTTTCCATGGAAATGCTGAGGTATTAAGCTCATATGAAACCGAGTTATGCTTTACCGTATAACCATATTCGTTGGGCTTAGCCTGTTGTCATACAACATAATCCCACGGAAAAAAACGCGATGGGCATACTGACCTAAATCACAGAAACAGGCAAAGGAGCACAGTCCCTGGCCCTTTCTCCTGTCAATGTTTCGTACAGCTCTTGTTGAGCCTGACCCCCGTGTCTTAGACGTTAGAATTTTAATAGACAGATTGCAAAAACAATATATGTGACCCTCCACCACGAAATGAGTCGCATGTCACCTCGCGCGGTTCTGCGCTAGGCTTAATACAAGTCCGGGGAGTGTCTGGTAACAGTGTGAGGGTCACCTTAGTCACAGGCTTATAACTCAAACAGTTTTCGCTCTTTTCTAAAAACGGTTTTCACCACTGGATAGAGCATAAAAACTCTTCAGGAAAATGTAAAAATATGAAAATCATGCAAAGGTGACATGCGACTCATACCGTCGTGGAGGGTCACATATCATGGCTAAATGGCCTTTCTCTTGCAAACCTCTGCTGCTGTTAACCCGTGAATTGTAAAAGTGTAAAACATTATCACGTAAATGCGCCCGATAGTTGTTGGATTTGTTTTCATTTTCTTTCATTACTTTATTGTCCCATCGCTGGGAAATTCGGGTCGCTTCCTCCCAGAGGAAAGGTATCAGCAAAAGAATCGCGCTACCCCAAAGTCAAGGGATCTATTAGATTTTTTTTTTTCATTACTTTATCGCTGGGAAATTCGGGTCGCTTCCTCCCACTGGAAAGCTAGCAGCAAAAGAGTCACGTTACCCCAAAGTCAAGGGATCTATTGGTTTTTTTACAATATTTGTTTTCATTACTTTATTTTTCCATCGCTGGGAAATTAGGGTCGCTTCCTCCCGGCAGTGGAAAGCTAGCAGCAAAATAGTCGCATTACCCCAAAGTCAAGGGATCTATTAGAATGTTTTTCTCTTTCTTTGTTATGCTTAAAATCGTAATATTTTACCTATCCGGCCCAAATCACCCCCCGCCACCCAGCATAGAGGCTCTAAACAACAAATATTAAAAATAATAATAATTGTCAGTAAGTACTGGTGTCACATGACTGATGTGAACCAGTTGATTGGCTAATGGCGATGCGCTAAAACTGTTAGTGCACTCTTGGAGTGCGCTAACTTTTCCACATAGCGTATTCTTCCGCCCTTTGCCTAAGCGAGACTGTACTCTCATCCTCAGAATTAATTAATGACATGTAGCTTATATTCTCCACAATACCAAAATACCATAAATGTCCTGCTTCTCAATTAAAGCAGAAGTGGTTTTTTTCTGACAGATTGCATGTGCCTGTGCCACAGTTGCCACTGATCTAAAGATAGAACCCGCTGTGTCTAATGTTTCAGTTTCGACTTGCGAAGATTCTTCTCATAATTATGCCGTAGCTTATTATCCACATTACCAAATGATGAGTTAGTATACAATTGCCAGCAGCTAACAGAAAACACAAGTGTTATTCCGATAACGTACAGCTAGATCAGCATTTGGAATATATACGTGGCAAACTACACTGAAATACGACTGCATCAGTTCAGTAAATAAATGGTTTTCGAATTATTATTTCAAGGCAAGAACAATCGGAAACGAAAACGAGTAGGGTTTAGAAAGTCCGTACCATATATAAGACTTATTACCAGCCTGCCTCATGCGTGCAGACTCAGTGCAACGTGACGAGCAATTTTTGTTTTTGGATTGAAGGCTGCAGTGGTTCGATTGCCCTAGCCTAGCAGACGACATATATGCATAAACCCCGCTGAGCAAACTAACATGTTGGGAAAATGTGAACGAAAAAACGATGGGGATATAATACGTGTAGGGTTCAGAGCATTCTTACCGTTCATATTTAGTACCAGGCTCCCCGATGAGTGAAGATACCACACGAGAAACATGCCACATTTATTTTGAAAATGTGCAAACCGTCGACCTTGGGGATTAGCCAATTCAAGGGGATTCACTCTGCACAGTCAATCCGTCGAAGCTCGACCAGAGGTTTCGAATCGCAAATAACTAAGAACACAGTCCTTTCTCCGGGTTCAAATGAGGTCTCTCTGAAAGATCATCACTGTTTAGCTTAACGCTACACTGGAATTTACCAACAGAAATTAAAACAAGAGTTTGCGTGTGAAGAAAGCACGACACACTTGAGACAGCCCACACAAAAGTAGATCTTCCACGACATGACCACACAGTTATGCCTATTCAAATGCGCGTAGCAAAATGTGCGTGTTGTATCTTCTTTTTTTCTCTGGCGGTACCGACAATATCGTTATTGAAACAATCCCAGTGCACTAAGGGATTTATAGAGCAAATCTCAAAAATAATCATTGAACTCAGCGCTCTGCGCTTCGTTCAATAATGAATTTTCTCGATTTGCTCTATATATCCCTTAGTGCACTGGGATGTCTCAATAACTTAAATAATAATAATAATGATAATAATTGTCAGTAAGTACTGGTGTCACATGATTGATGTGAACCAGTTGATTGGCTAATGGCGATGCGCTAAAAACTGTTAGCGCACTCTTGGAGTGCCCTACCTTTTCCACAGAGCGTATTCTTCCGCCCTTTGCCTAAGCGAGACTGTACTCTCATCCTCAGAATTAATTAATGACATGTAGCTTATATTCTCTACAATACCAAAATACCATAATTGTCCTGCTTCTCAATTAAAGCAGAAGTGGGTTTTTTCTGACAGATTGCATGTGCCTGTGCCACAGTTGCCACTGATCTAAAAATAGAACCCGCTGTGTCTAATTTTTCAGTTTCGACTTGCGAAGATTCTACTCATAATTATGCCGTAGCTTATTATCCACATTACCAAATGATGAGTTAGTATACAATTCCCAGCAGCTAACAGAAAACACAAGTGTTATTCCGATAACGTACCAGCTAGATCAGCATTTGGAATATATACGTAGCAGACTACACTGAAATACGACTGCATCAGTTCAGTAAATGAATGGTTTCCGAATTATTATTTCAAGGCAAGAACAATCGGAAACGAAAACGTGTAGGGTTTAGAACGTCCGTACCATATATAAGACTTATTACCAGCCTGCCTCATGCGTGCAGACTCAGTGCAACGTGACGAGCAATTTTTGTTTTTGGATTGAAGGCTGCAGTGGTTCGATTGCCCTAGCCTAGCAGACGACATAAACCCCGCTCAGCAAACTAACATGTTCACGCCGGTACCTCCGCTGCACCCAAAAAAAGCCGGGGCCGAGCCACGAGAGGCGAGTTTCTGCACTAAATCTTCTCTGTTTTCTCCAAAATGACATATCATCACGTAACTGGCGTTTGTACTTCGACCTAAGGTGTTATAGCATCCCATCATCGGTTTTATTCTTTCTCTCGATTCAATTCTGAACTCTGAGCTTCGATTGTTTATGCTTTTTAACTGAATTATGTGTAAATATTGACTTTCCACAATTATTACGGAAAATCAAGCCTATCAAACAAGCTGCAGAGAATTGGAATGTAATTATTGGTTATTTATTGACATCTGGCTCGAGTGGTGTCTAACTAACTTCATATATATATATATGCCATCAGTACCACCTGACCACTGATGAGACACAATAGTGTCGAAACACGTGTCTGGTCTAGGTACAAATACAATGGTCCTCCTCAGGACTAGATTACCTTGCGATACGTCCCCCACAAAGGGACTTTGCTCTGTAAATCTCGGTCCCCCTTGAGGAGGATCTGATGCTCCCAATAGGCTGTCTGTGAAGGGATACTTATTTCTCTCTCTATCTCTGCTAAGAGATTTTAACAAATCTCGGAAGAAAGTCTCTGCTGACTTTCAATTGTTTCTTTCACAATTTCTGATGTTTTATATATATATATATATATATACCGAGAGAGAGAGAGAGAGAGAGAGAGAGAGAGAGAGAGAGAGAGAGAGAGAGAGAGAGAGAGAGAGAGAGAGGGAGAGCCAGCCAGCTAGTCAGACAGACAGACAGAGACAGACAGACAGACAGGGAGACAGAGAGTGACAGACAGACAGACAGCAAAACAGCCAGATAGACAGACAGACAAGACAAACTTCTGGAGGTCCAAACCACAGAGTACATACCACAAATCTCCTGTTTACAAATAATCCAAAGACCACGGTTAAAGCTGTAATCCGACCATGCTGCATAATTTTGCCAGTAGGGAGTAGCGAAACCGACGTGAAAAGCAAAGGTGGACAAAAATAAGAGCGTCACTCCCGCTTGGTAGCCTGAAGAGCGACGGGAGAACACAGACATGTTAAGATTTAACTGACGGTTTCAACGTGGGGAAAAAAACCGCAATGGTGAAGAGAAGAATCTCTTTCCAATCCCTGTGCAGTGAGACAAGTTTTGAAGGTACAGTACACTTCTCAATCTTCAACCCTTTGCAGACACAACGTAAAATTACACTCGCCCAAAACGAACTGTGCAATACACAAGTATGCGACAGTTGTCCACTTGCTGGCTTCGGAATTACCTTCCTCGTTCAGCCCCATTGAAATTGCAAATACGGGTGGCACACACTGGCCTCATATACACCGTGACCTACTGAGACACTCCCACCCCGCATATTCAGGTTGAAGCCAATACCAACCCCGTCGCTCGGCAGGCGTTTGTTGAACAGCTTTTGTTTGTTTGTTTGCTTAACACCCAGTCGACCACGAAGGGCCATATCAGGGCGGTGCTGCTTTGACATATAACGTGCGCCACACACAAGACAGAAGTCGCAGCACAGGCTTCATGTCTCACCCAGTCACATTATTCTGACACCGGACCAACCAGTCCTAGCACTAACCCCATAATGCCAGACGCCAGGCGGAGCAGCCACTAGATTGCCAATTTTAAAGTCTTAAGTATGACCCGGCCGGGGTTCGAACCAACGACCTCCCGATTACGGGGCGGACGCCTTACCACTTGGCCAACCGTGCCGGTTTGTTGAACAGCGACGTCGGAATGCGCACGGCGAGTGTCTCTTCTAAATCTTCTTTCGTGTCAATCCTAGACCCAATAACCCCTTTATTATTTGTTGTGTATCTTTGCGAGTGTATGCCTGAAGTCGTGAATACTGTCGTTTCAAATACTTTGCAACACATGTAACCCAAACAAAACATGTTTCCGTACCCCTTCTTTGATTAAAACACAGCTTCGGCCCTTGATGATTTTAATCGACCAAATTTCGTGTGCAAAAGTTTAAACTGGCTTCACTGGCATAGTTAATACACTTTCAAGCTGTGCATGTTAATTGTTTTTACTGTTGAGTTAAGGTACAATATTAAACACAATTTCTAAGAAGTTTAATGAGGGAAATTTTGCCCAAAGGCCGCTTTTGATTGGATTACTCTCAACCCCCTAGCTGTAAATGTTTTCAGGTATAAATCATACCTTGGTATTATGTCAATTCTTTTTGCATTTTAAATAGATATGATAAAAATATGTCAATCTAGATCAGGCTCAGACTCAGAAAGACTTGTTTTTAGGCAACACGACTGATTCTGTCGAAGTAATTCGATGCTAACCCTGCAGACTTTTGTTTTGCCACAATCAAAACACATTCATTTTTGTTGTTAGCTGTTTGTTTACATTTGGATGTGTTATGTGCAATTAAACGGGTACGGACACACGTTTTACACATGATACTACTACTAATAATAATAAATGAGCATTTATATAGCGCAACATCATAACTTTACAATTATGCTCTTTGCGCTTGACACATTTAAAATTAAAACACAGTTATACAGTTATAATCTCGACGTTTTGCTCATCCCCTCACATTCCCGTATCAAAAGGACACGCGGTACCACCCCACTATCCGTGGTCAAAGTGCATTTGTCACTATACGGCTCTCTCCCAAATCATGGGCAGACACTCCAAAACACAACTCCGCATCCAAAGGAGGAAACAAACCAGACTTTCTAATGAAAAAGAAAAGAAGGTCAACAACAACTTGACTCGAGCCAAACAATTCGTGATCAACTTGTCAAATGTGCAACTCTCGAATGGACAATATCTGGGCTTAGCAAAAGACCTCAAATTCATACCAACGCCAAAAACCAACAAACCAACCATGAGAAAACAAATCTCTGCAGATTTCTGCAAACTTGCACGAAACATTCGATGCAAATTTCACTTCCGTGAAAACACCTCCAACACGGAAATACCTCCGTTCTACACAAAATCCAATTGGAACCCCCCACTAGGCAACGAAGCCATCGACGAGTACATCTTCAATACAAGAATGGAACTATACAATCTGTCTTTAAAGAAACTACAATCCAACCTCTCTGAAGATGAAAGGAAAGCCCTCAAGGAGCTATCTGACAATCAAGACATAGTCATACGTAAAGCTGACAAAAACAACACAATCGTGATCTTGAACAAAACTACCTACGACGAGGAAGCACAATTCCATCTTTCAGGGGTACACTACAAAACCATCCCCCCACCTGATCAACTGTCACTGATCAACCAAATGATGACAAGGCCACAAAAAAAAAATAGGTCTGTTTACGGAAACCCGACCGACCCTATTTTTTTCGCGCGACCCTAGACTTTTTTTTTGGCATTTGGGAAAAAAAAAAAAATCTTTTGGTTTTTTTTGGCAAAATAACGTAAAAATATGGTTTTTTGGAAGAAAAAAAAATAAAAAAAATCCCGACCTACCGACCCTACTTTTTTGGCCTATGTTACCGTAAACAGACCTTTTTTGGGGGGCCCAATCATTACACATCTAAAGGAAACCCAACAAATTGACAAACCAACATAACATTTCCTGTGCCAAACCAAAACTGCACACAAAATGGCAAACTGTACTTTCTCCCTAAAGTACACAAATTCTCCAAAGAAGAAATCTGCAACCTACAAACAAACGGAGTCCAGGGTACTAGAATTCCAGGCAGACCTATCATTTCCCAATGTGACACCCCCTCCCAATACGTGGGAAAATTCATCGATTTCTTCCTACTACCTACAGTAAAAAGACAACCTACCTTCATCAGAGAGACATATTGGATTTTATCCAGTAAATTGAACAACTCATTCTTCCCCCCAATGTGCTCATTTGTACATTTGACATCACTAGCGCAGCATGTACACCAACATGACAGCGGGCGAACTCAGCTGTGGACGAAGCTTTGCCCACCACCCTGTGTATCCCATCACTACCACCTATCCACAAATCACACATCGTGTCACTTCTTGAGCTCATCTTGAAAAACAACAACTTTGTGTTCGACAACCAACACTACAACCAGTGCATTGGGGCCGCCATGGGAATGACATCATCCCCAGAAATATGCGATATACGCATGTTTCAACTCATGAATGAAATCCTCGACAAATATGCCTGCAAAGACACGATTCTCTGGCACGGACGCTACAGAGACGACGGCAACTTGTTTTTTAATGCTGACCAAAAGCAAATACATCAGCTGTTTTAGATTACCAACGCCCACCATCCATTACTCAAATTCACATACAACATCTCTGACTCCGAGGCGACGTTTTTTGACACCACCATCTACAAGGGTAACAGATTTTTGTCCAACAAAATATTGGACTTGAAAACACACAGGAAATCTACTGAAACATTTCAGTATCTCCATCAGGAATTTGCCCACCCCCCAGTGTCTTTAAAGGACTTGTGAAAGGTGAAATGATCAGATACATTCGCACCAACAACAACATAACCACACAGAACAAGGAAACTGATTTATTCCTTTCAAAACTCCTTGAGAGAGAATATATACGGACGAACTGGATTTAATCAAACGGAAAGTCTTGAACATACCAAGAAACACACTTCTAAAACAAAAGAGAGACCATCTCACCAAAAGCAAAGCTCCACCACTCCTCATGGTCTCAACCTACAACCCTAGACTGAGACACCTAAAAAAGAAACTCTTGAAACACTGGAAGCTGATTCTACAAGACACAGAATGTTCTGGCTTGTTCCCTAAACCTTCCCTTGTTGCCTATGCAAGACACAGAAACTTGAAAGATCATCTTGTTAAAACCTCTTAACAAGTCAAGTGACAAACAACCCCAGCCTTGCTTACACAAGGGAATGAAAACAATACAACGCCAATAACTTCCGCTTTTTCAAAAAGACATACCCCCTTGACATAACAACAGTCACGGAAATCACGGAGAGAATAAATAAAGCTACGAAAAAACATAAGTGTTACACCAACAAACGGTGAAGGTAAAAACAACCCAACAGTTTTTCACTGATCAATAGTGCTGATAACACGAATGAATCGACACGCAACACGGTCACTCAGCCGCAACGGAGAGGGAGGGACGCAGTTTCGCGCCCAACAATCACCCACACGGCACTCCGCCCACCACGCCAATAGGGCCCCACTACACGTATCAAAGACGCTACGCCCAGCCACCGGAGCGTTGATTGACACACACTTATCCCGCATCTACACAAACCAGCCAACCCACGGGCGGAACTTGGCCCCACCAATAAGATCGCAGAACAACTCTGACAAGATTGCCTACTAAAACAGACAGAATCAACTACTTGACCACATCACGAGTTTCTCCTGATTCCGAGACGATCAGCCTCCACTATCACAGCTACTGTGATCATAACCCTCAGAATTTGTGAGGTACACATACAACGAAAACCTCAATCACTGAGAGGTACTTCAACTCAATCTGCCTCACATTAAGAGAGCAACAGCCCAACAGCGATCTTCTCATCACCGACAGGCAAAACAGCCTTGACTACCGATCTCTACAATACGTTTACATTCAGTGGGAACGCGCAGCCTCTACTATCAAAGCTACTCACTGTACTGTGATCATAACCCTCAGAATTTGTGAGGTACACATACAACGAAATCCTCAATCACTGAGAGATACTTCAACTTAATCTGCCTCACATTAGGAGAGCAACAAACAGCCTTGATTACCGATCTCTACAATACGTTTACCCTCATTGGAAACGCGCAGCCTCTACTATCAAAGCTACTGTGATCATAACACTCAGATCTTGTGAGGTACACCACAAATCATACATAAATGATTATTTGTTTGTGGAGAAACAAAATAATGCGATGGGTTGAACAAACAACTACACCACTCCCCATACCTACCTGTACCATTATTACACATACAAATACGGAATAAACCCGTTAAAGGAACAGTGACATTTATAATCACTGAGCCTCATAATTATAAGCCTCAATCACTGAGAGGACATTTGGATAATCAACCACAAGTACATGCAAGTACACCCCAATAAGGGAAATGAATAATAGTCATCTATAAATGATTATTCTCAATCGAGAAACAAGATGATGAGGAATGGGTTTGAATAGTTGTCCCCTGACGAGGCTACCTTTCAGTTTCCCCCAAAAACCTCTATAAAATCACATTTTCAAAGAAGTTGTCCTAACAGCTTGAAACTGTAAATCTTGCCGAAAAGTACCATCTTTGGGAGAGGTACTTAGGGATCACTGGGCTGCCTACTGCATTTGCAGACCCTTGATTTTTACCCCCTACAAGTGTCTCAACGACTCTGCTCCCGAGTACCCTCAATCCTCCCTGGACCTGTACACCCAGCCCTCCGACCGTCCCCTTCGTTCTGCTGCTGACCCCCTCCGCCTTCACATCCCTCGCTCGAAACTCGCATCTGCTGGTCAGCGTGCATTTCTCTCCGCGGGCCCCTCCGTCTGGAACTGCCTGCCGCTTGAGCTTCGCCAGAGCCCTTCTCTTGATGCGTTCAAGAGTAGGTTGAAAACTCAGTTCTTCCGGTAGCTGGCTGTGACTTTCATGTTCGACGTGATGTGTTGTGCCCCAAAAGACATTCGTGTGCTGTGCTCTGTGAGAGGTGGTTTTTTCTTAGTGCTTAATATTATTTTGTTTGGACCTACCTATTGATGTGTACATTGTTGTTAAACAGTTGTTTGTTGTATGTTTATCAGGGTTTGCTAGTGTGTGATAGGGTTCGTGTCCGTCTGTAGATGTTCGTTTCTTTGTTAGTCCTGTGTTGACAACTCTTCGACAAGCGCTTAGAACTGTACCCACGGAATACTTTCTTTCTTTCTTTATTTGGTGTTTAACGTCGTTTTCAACCGTTCAAGGTTATATCGCGACGGAGGGAGGGGGGGGGAGATGGGATAGAGCCACTGGTCAATTGTTTCTTGTTCACAAAAGCACTAATCAAAAATTTGCTCCAGGGGCTTGCAACGATATTACCTTACTGGGAGAATGCAAGTTTACAGTACAAAGGACTTAACATTTCTTACATACTGCTTGACTATAATCTTTAAAAACACTGACTATATTCTATACAAGAAACACTTCACAGGGGTAAAAGGAGAAACAGAATCCGTTAGTCGCCTCTTACGACATGCTAGGGAGCATCGGGTAAATTCTTTTTCGTCCCAACCAATATGGGACTCCCCGCAACCCGCAGGGGGGGGGGGGGGGGGGGGGGCACGGAATACGCGCTATATAAGCTTCCTATTGATTGATGTAGGCGTGGACACCTTTTTCGTCGCCATGCAAGGCTTCCAGTACAATATAATTTTGTGAATACTCTGGGGAACTGTCATCGACTTTGGAAGGACGCTTTATTTTAACACTTTACCCCACCTATGTTGACCAAGATTTTTTAAGCCCAGACCAGCTGTGCTGCAGCAGGTCAGTCAGAATTGTAGCAACTGTGTATCAACAGGCTAGAACATTTATCCGACCAACATTCTCCTGTGTAAAATGAAAGTAACGGAAACTAATAAATGTAATTACTGCTGTGATGTAACTGATTTCATTGAACACTTCTTTTTTGAATGCCCGGTTGTATACAAATTCTGGAAGTTTATTGAAGAATTTATTTTTCGTACTTTAGAAATTAAGATTATTTTGAATGTTAGTGATGTTTTATTTGGTATGCATTTTGTAATGGTGAGAAAGGCAACTATGTATAAATTGAACCACATTATCTTAATCGGAAAGATGTGCGTTAGTATATAATTATTAAAAAAAAACAAATTCGTTTTTACCGTTGGAAAGTATTTTAGTTACAGATAAGAAGCATTTTTGTGTGAGTGTTCAAAGAACAAAACGTTAAAAAATTTAGCTTGTTGTACTCGATAAGTTGTATTTAATTCATTGTATGAGATATTGTTATTTGTAGTTATCTATTTGAATAAAATTATTTGAAACAAAAAAAAAAAAAAAAAAAAAAAACAGGCTAGAATGCTGGCGTTAGATCAACGTTACAGGAAGCGACTGAAGCTAACAGTCTGAGCAGAATGCGGATATGTGCCGAATGAGAACAGATGCAATGTACATAGTGACTGTGTGTACGGATATATCCATACCTGGTCAGATAGAGCCAAATGAGTGGGTACGAATATATCCGTACCTGGGAGACAAGGAGTTAAGACCACATCTGAACTGAGGATTTAGTCTCTCCATAATCAAACACCCCCCGCGGGTTAGGGGGAGTCCCATATTGGTTGGGACGAGAAAGAATTTACCCGATACTCCCCAGCATGTCGTAAGAGGCGACTAACGGATTCTGTTTTTCCTTTTACCCTTGTTAAGTGTTTCTTGTATAGAATATAGTCAATTTTTGTAAAGATTTTAGTCAAGCAGTATGTAAGAAATGTTAAGTCCTTTGTACTGGAAACTTGCATTCTCCCAGTAAGGTAATATATTGTACTACGTTGCAAGCCCCTGGAGCAAATTTTTGATTAGTGCTTTTGTGAACAAGAAACAATTGACAAGTGGCTTTATCCCATCTCCCCCCTTTCCCCGTCGCGATATAACCTTCGTGGTTGAAAACGACGTTAAACACCAAATAAACAAACATAATCAAACGCTGAAGAAGATTTCAGAATGAACTTTGTTAGATAAATTATGGTTATGATCGCCACATTTTAGGTCCCCCCCTCCCCCCCTTTTCAGACTTCCCCGCTTTTAAGACCTTACGTTTTTGGATTTTCTGTTCACAACCCGTTGTACATTTACCTACATATTAAGCAGATTTCCTCCTTTTTAAGACCTGCTTTCTTTTTATATTTAGTCAAGTTTTGACTAAATATTTTAACATCGAGGGGGAATCGAAACGAGGGTCGCGGTGTATGTGCGTCTGTCTGTGTGTGTGTGTGTGTGTGTGTGTGTGTGTGTGTGTGTGTGTGTGTGTAGAGCGATTCAGACTAAACTACTGGACCGATCTTTATGAAATTTGACATGAGAGTTCCTGGGTATGAAATCCCCGAACGTTTTTTTCATTGTTTTGATAAATGTCTTTGATGACGTCATATCCGGCTTTTCGTGAAAGTTGAGGCGGCACTGTCACGCCCTCATTTTTCAACCAAATTGGTTGAAATTTTGGTCAGGTAATCTTCGACAAAGCCCGGACTTCGGTATTGCATTTCAGCTTGGTGGCTTAAAAATTAATTAATGACTTTGGTCATTAAAAATCTGAAAATTGTAAAAAAAAATAAAAATTTATAAAACGATCCAAATTTACGTTTATCTTATTCTCCATCATTTGCTGATTCCAAAAACATATAAATATGTTATATTTGGATTAAAAACAAGCTCTGAAAATTAAATATATGAAAATTATTATCAAAATTAAATTGTCGAAATCAATTTAAAAACACTTTCATCTTATTCCTTGTCGTTTCCTGATTCCAAAAACATATAGATATGATATGTTTGGATTAAAAACACGCTCAGAAAGTTAAACAAAGAGAGGTACAGAAAAGCGTGCTATCCTTCTTAGCGCAACTACTACCCCGCTCTTCTTGTCAATTTCACTGCCTTTGCCATGAGCGGTGGACTGACGATGCTACGAGTATACGGTCTTGCTGAAAAATGGCATTGCGTTCAGTTTCATTCTGTGAGTTCGACAGCTACTTGACTAAATATTGTATTTTCGCCTTACGCGACTTGTTTTATTCTTGGAGGTCTGAAAAGGGGGTTTGGAGGGGGGCCCACTGTATTTTGTTTGTTCGAAATTCAGAATTCAAATAATTCTTCATCAACGAGTGATTACTGCCTCACCATAGCAGTTAGGTTAATCTTACTAACTCTTACTTTTATTAATGTGCCGTGATGCACAGACGTTGAGCAGTTTTCAGATGTTTATGAATCTAGGGCTTTCAAACTTTACTGACATGTTGGACTCGATGACATCCAAACATGAAGTTCAGTTACCCCTTTTCAACTTTGAAGGTCACATTGTGGGCGAATTTTTAGCAAAAAGTTGGAACATGGTATTCATGACTGTTCTCACTCACAAGGGAAGTAATTTAGTTATTTAGTAATTTACTGATTTTCATTTTGTTTAGCCTTCCTTCACCCATTTAAATCATTCATAAATGTTCATGCCCAAGGGAAGTAATTCACATACATATCTATGGCCAATGTTTTCACGGGGCATCTGCCCCCCCCCCTCCCCCCCTCATCACACACACTCACATGGGCTAAAACTGACATGGCTTTTATGGGTATGACCCTCTCACTCACAAGGGAAGTAATTTACTGATACATGTAGTGTGTTTTCATTTCGTGTGTCCTTCACCGATTTAAATAATTTATTTTAGCTTATCCAATTATAGTGTGGATGAACACTGTCTCCACTCAAAATAGTCCTTTGCTATTGTACATTGTGAATCAGCATTTTTGTTTTTGTTCTGTTTGAATAAAGTGCAATACTTTTACAACCAAAGTGTTAATGTTAAAGATGTTTACATAATGTGTGAAGGATGATGCATTTGAAAACTAATATTGTTAAATGTAAATTGACCTGTGACAAAAACCGGCACGGTTGGCCTAGTGGTAAGGCGTCCGCCCCGTGATCGGGAGGTCGTGGGTTCGAACCCCGGCCGGGTCATACCTAAGACTTTAAAATTGGCAATCTAGTGGCTGCTCCGCCTGGCGTCTGGCATTATGGGGTTAGTGCTAGGACTGGTTGGTCCGGTGTCAGAATAATGTGACTGGGTGAGACATGAACCCTGTGCTGCGACGTCTGTCTTGTGTGTGGCGCACGTTATATGTCAAAGCAGCACCGCCCTGATATGGCCCTTCGTGGTCGGCTGGGCGTTAAGCAAAACATACATACAAGACCTGTGACAAGTCAGCAAAGTGCAATATCCAAGCATGAAACCCGCACACAATTCCCAAACAACATGCTCTCTTTTCCACAAAATTCCATCCAGGTGAAAACAATTATGTGAACGTCATAACATGGTGTTTTTTTTACATTAATAATCAAGCCAAACACCAACTAACATGGTGTTAATAGGCATTTGAGCAAGCTTTAACACCAACATAACATGGAGTTAATAGGCATTTGAGCAATCTTTAACACCAACATAACATGGGGTTTTGCATGTTAAACCAGCAATAACATGATGTTAATCACGTTACAAGCAAGCTGTAACACCACCAAAACAAGCAGTTATGCAAGTTAAGTCTACGATAACATGATGTTACTTGGCGTTAAACCAAAGCTTTAATGCCATCAAAACTTGGCATTTTTGCATGTTACAGACATGCTATAACATGGTTTAACATGATGTTTTGACTATCGCAAAACGCGCTGAAATTCCAGGCAATTTCGCAGCGATAACTTCAACAAAATCCAATCAAAATCTGGCGTTGTCGTGAACACCAGAATCTAATAAACCCATTGAAACTTGAAGTTTTGTTGGGATTTTGAGTAGTTTTGTAAGATACAAAACGCCACTTTTCGCCCAGTGTCTATCAGAACTCTGAGAGTTTAGGAAGTCATGAGATAAGATGAAATTTACAGTGTCAAAAGCGACTTTGCTCCTGAACTTCTTTCTCTCGTTGAATATTTTGCTCCTTACCAAGCTGACTTTTTGTTTCTTTTTAAGTGGAATACCACAAAAAACATTGTGCACTGTGAAGAAAGCTTGAATTTCTTTGATGCCAGGCAATGATCCTGTCACACCTCTCCCAGTCTTCTGTATGTCACTTTTGAAATGTGCCTCAACCTTTTTTGTGTCCACAGCTTCCCATTGGTAGTATGATCTTTTTCGAGACCCACTTTCCCCTGCAGCAACAGAAGAATCACCATTAATACTTGTACTGGCAGTGGCAGTTGTAGAATGCTCATCTAGCGAACGACGAAGAAGAAGAAGAAGAATGCTCATCTGAAGTACTTGAACTGGCAGTGGCCGTCGTAGAATACTCATCTGAAGTACTTGAAGAACTGGCAGTGGCAGTCGTAGAATACTCATCTGAAGTACTTGAAGAACTGGCAGTGGCAGTCGTAGAATACTCATCTGAAGTACTTGAAGAACTGGCAGTGGCAGTCGTAGAATACTCATCTGAAGTACTTGAAGAACTGGCAGTGGCAGTCGTAGAATACTCATCTGAAGTACTTGAAGAACTGGCAGTGGCAGTCGTAGAATGCGCATCTGAAGTTCTTGAAGAACTGGCAGTGCAAGAAGTGGCAGTCACTAACACTGATTTGCCACAAGTTTTGCCGTGCATGTCCAGTCGACGCTCGGTGTCTGAACTTATCCGCTATCAACAGATGAGGCTTTTTCAGTTTGTCGCCCATTTCTTTTGTGACAGAGCTAATGCAATTCCAGCCTGTAACATGATTCATTGACTGTCCAGTGTTTGGAAACAGGAACACATTGTCTTTGTGAATTCCAACAGTGCTTCTTTCCTCCATCAGTTTCCGCAGGGGTTCCAGAGTATCATTGGGAATCAACACTGGAACGAAGCGACGACTTCCCTTCCCTGCCTGATAGGCAAGTTTGTGATTTGTCATGAGGGACTTTTCAAGAGGATCCGACACGTTTTGAACCAGATCTTCATCAATCCATTTTCCATCTTCTGCGTCTTTCCATTCTGTTGTTGTCAGTCTAGCGGGTTCTCCACCACGACGCGCATTATACATTGTGAGTCTCGTAACTATCAGATTTCTTAGAATGATGAACTGGTGTACATCCCATAGTTTGTAATTATCATTCATCATTGACTTCATAGAGTTCCCAACATGGTATTTCAAAGTTGCGATGTCTGTTTCCACAGGTTGATCTTCCGGCTGTCTCAAACTGTTTCTCCTTTGTTCACAGTGCAGCTGTGCAGAGTAAACAAGTCGCGTAAGGCGAAAATACAACATTTAGTCAAGCTGTCGAACTCACAGAATGAAACTGAACGCAATGCAATTTTTCAGTAAGACCGTATACGCGTAGCATCGTCAGTCCACCGCTCGTGGCAAAGGCAGTGAAATTGACAAGACGAGCGGGGTAGTAGTTGCGCTGAGATCGAAGGATAGCACGCTTTTCTGTACATCTCTTCGTTTTAAATTTCTGAGCGTGTTTTTAATCCAAACATATCATATCTATATGTTTTTGGAATCAGGAACCGACAAGGAATAAGATGAAAGTAATTTTAAATTGATTTCGAAAATTTAATTTTGATCATAATTTTTATATTTTTAATTTTCAGAGCTTGTTTTTAATCTAAATATAACATATTTATATGTTTTTGGAATCAAAAAATGATGAAGAATAAGATGAACGTAAATTTGGATCGTCTTATAAATTTTTTTTTTTTTTACAATTTTCAGATTTTTAATGACCAAAGTCATTAATTAATTTTTAAACAACCAAGCTGAAATGCAATACCGAAGTCCGGCCTTTGTCGAAGATTGCTTGGCCAAAATTTCAATCAATTTGATTGAAAAATGAGGGTGTGACAGTGCCGCCTCAACTTTTACAAAAAGCCGGATATGACGTCATCAAAGGTATTTATCGAAAAAAAGAAAAAATATCCGGGGATATCATTCCCAGGAACTCTCATGTAAAATTTCATAAAGATCGGTCCAGTAGTTTGGTCTGAATCGCTCTACACACACACACGCACAGACAGACACACACACACACATACACCACCACCCTCGTCTCGATTCCCCCTCAATGTTAAAACATTTAGTCAAAACTTGACTAAATGTAAAATTGAAGTCCCAGTTCAAATTCAGGACATCAGAAAATTTCTGCAGTTCATCGCCCTGTTGTGTTCAGCATAGTAGCCACGCATCACCTTAACAGCTTTCTTAATCACAAAGCCAATGGTGACTTTCTGGCCTGACTTTTCTGTACCGTTTTCATCATGTGAAAGCTCTTGGATTGCCTGTGTCAAGTAATCAAAATTCTTTCTCTGAAACAGATCTTCACCTGTGAGATTATTGACTGAAGCGACATCGTTAATTTTCTTAACTAGGCTGGAAAATGTACGCATGTCTGACATGACCCCACGTTTATCCTTTTGTACAGCTTTTGCTCATAATTTCTGACCAAGAAGCAAAACCACTTTATCCCTGCGGCATATTTCTCCGATATCATCATGTCTGAAGCGGTCTAAAACCTCTGTATGAAACCGAGTAGAAACATGATCTTTAAGAAGAACAAGTCGCGTAAGGCGAAATTACAACATTTAGTCAAGCTGTCGAACTAACAGAATGAAACTGAACTCACTGCATTTTTACAGTAAGAGCGTATACTCGTAGCATCGTCAGTCCACCGCTCGATGCAAAGGCTGTGAAATTGACAAGAAGAGCGGGGTAGTAGTTGCGCTGAGAAGGATAGCACGCTTTTCTTTATCTCTATTCTTTTTAACTTTCTGAGCGTGTTTTTAATCCAAACATATCACATCTATATGTTTTTGGAATCAGGAACCCACAAGGAATAAGATGAAATTGTTTTTAAATAGATTTCGGAAATTTTATTTTAATAATAATTTTTATATTTTTAATTTTCAGAGCTTATTTTTAATCCGAATATAACATATTTATATGTTTTTGGAATCAGAAAATGATGAAGAATAAGATGAACGTAAATTTGGATCGTTTTAAAAACAATTTTTTTTTTTTACAATTTTCAGATTTTTAATGACCAAAGTCATTAATTAATTTTTAAGCCACCAAGCTGAAATGGAATACCGAAGTCCGGCCTTTGTCGAAGATTGCTTGGCCAAAATTTCAATCAATTTGATTGAAAAATGAGGGTGTGACAGTACAGGGAGAGAGATAGAGAGAGAGAGGGGGGGGAGAGAGCAGGATAGAGAGAGAGAGAGAGAGAGAGAGGGGAGAGGGTAACAGAGAGAGGGAGAGATAAAGGGAGAGAGAGAGAGGGGAGAGAGATAGAGAGAGAGAGGGGGGGGGAGAGAGAGGGAGAGAGAGAGAGATAGGGAGAGAGAGATTCAGAGATTAAGACAAAGAGAGAGATGAAATCGTGAGTTCCAAGGGAGAAAACTCTTTGACTGCTGGTGAAACCTTGTCTGTCACAAAATGTTGTTGATTCCCTTGAACCGATGAGAAACATTGAATCAGCGTGGTTGGCTATTGTGTGTGTTTTACCTTGAAGCCTAACAGTCCGTCGTGGCAAGTTGGAAGGTATTGTGATATAGGTGTGGAGCAACATGATGCTACTAAAGTTGAAGGTCTCATGATTATATCAATATAAGATTTTTTAATAGTGTACTCGTATTAACAAAGATGTACATACCTACACACACACACACACATCCACAGAAACACACACACATCCACAGAAACACACACACACACACACACACAGACACACACACACACACACACACACACACACACACACACACACGAATAAGAACAAGAATTTATTCCGGCGGCCATTTAGCTTTACAGCCATTGGTATTTGTCCTGGTGTGGAAACACTCATACATTCAAACACTCCTTGCATGAAGTCAAAAATCTCGCAACAATAACAACAACAAACAAGTCAGAGTCATCACCGACGTACAGATAACAAAAATAAATGTACCATCGTGTTTAAAAAAAAGTTGTTGTACATTTTTTGTATGAATAACCGAATGTTTATGATAATATTCGTAATTAAAATGTACATATTGTGATTACGAATGCTCTCTCTCTCTCTCTCTCTCTCTCTCTCTCTCTCTCTCTCTCTCTCTCTCTCTCTCTCTCTCTCTCTCTCTCTCTCTCTCTCTCTCTCTCTCTCTCTCTCTCTCTCTCTCTTTTTCAAAGCATCTGAACACGTTAGAGTCATCACTTCAAAGAAGCTTCGATGAAATTTTTACTTGGTGTAACACTAATAGTATGATAGTACATCCGGCAAAAACCAAAACTATGGTAATCACTTCTAGACAGAAACACCAGCTGGCCCCACTTGACCTAAAGCTTAGCCTTGGTTCATTACCGATTGAGCAAGTGCGTGAACATCGGGTTCTAGGGGTCACAATAGATTCTGAGCTTAACTGGAAATGTCACTTAAACAATATGAATAAAACGTTATCGAGAAACATGTTTTTGTTCTCGCAGCTACGCTATTATGTTGACACTTCAGTTCTAAGATTGTTTTACTTCCACTTCCAGTGCAATATCTTGTACTTTAATTTTGACCATCTGTGTAACACTTTATTGACCCATGATCTGAGCTGTTCACTATTAGCATGCGTGTATGCAATTTATGCATGGAAAAAGATACGGGATACGATTCTCTTTTTATGATTGTTGTTTTTCTACACTTGACTTGCTATTTGTTTGCTTGCTGTTTTTGTTTTTATTCAGGACCTCATATTCTTATTGACCGTAACTTTGCACTCATTATTATCATTATTATTAGTGTTATTATTATCATTATTATTATTTTATTGTTATTAATCTTATTATCATGAAATCATCATCATTGCCTTCATTGCTATTATCATTGTTACTTTTGCTATCTTTATACTTCATAGTTTTTATTTGGTTAATCTATAACTTTTGATTTGCTTTTGAATGTTACTTATTACCATATGTATGTTTTGTCAAATTCGTAGTGTCCATATACTCTTTTCATGTGTTGGTTTGTTCTCGTCTTTGTTTGCAAGGACAGATTGTAAGACTAGGCAATGCCTAAAATCTCCATCCTTCTGTAATAAAGTTTAATCAATCAATCAATCAACCAATCTCTCTCTCTCTCTCTCTCTCTCTCTCTCTCTCTCTCTCTCTCTCTCTCTCTCTCTCTCTCTAACACACACACACACCCACACCCACACACACACACACACTACTGCAGGTTGACACCTGTTATACAATCAGACGCAGTCGTATGCTGAAAATCCTGAACATGATTACAAATGCTCTAAGATAATCCGGGATAAAAAGGAAAATGGAACTAACGCGTGAACTAAGAACTTAAAGGACATACATAATCTGTACATTCCAGCACCAGGATTAACCAGAAGGTCAAAAAGATACTGTCCGACCATACCCATCCTGCCAAAGACTTGTTCCAAACCCTGCCTTCTGGGAGGCATTTCCGAAGTATCCGGGCCCGTACCTGCCGTTTTAAGAATAGTTATTATTCAAGTGCTGTCAAGACGTCCTCTCCCCTAAAACACATCTCCTGAATCTCATTTTCCCCTGGTTCCTGTTCTATCTGTATGTGTACGTGGGTATTCTATTTTAACTGTCATATTTGCGTTAATCAGATATGTAGTATTTTACAATTGTGACCTATAATGGTGATCTTAATGTTAACCTTACTCTAAGGCTGTAACTTAATGTTTTAGAGTCAAAGGGCATCCGCGCGCCCACAGCCGTCTGTATGTGTGTGACAACTAGGATATGATATGCTTTATCTGTGATTCTGATGAGATGTGATATATTTTGGTGGTAACTTTGCCTTTCCCACATAATTATTGTCACCATAGACTGAGGACTACAACAGAATTAAGGCGCCTCTCCCGGGTAACCAGCCTTTACGGTCTGAAGGCCGTTGTAGCCTTGTAAAGTCTGGTCTGCCTGGTTGTTCAGCTGGAGACTAGAGTACGTTGGGGGATTTTCGTAGGGCTGCGGATTCCCATACGGCTGAGCATTCCCGTCAGCCTGAGGGTTTCTGTACGGTTGATCATTCCCGTACGACTGATGACCACCGTGAGACTGAGCGTTTCCATAGGGCTGAGCTTGAGCCTGACCTCCAGGCGTTTTGTAACCTTGATCTTGTGAGATGGTTGCCAAGGTGATGACTTGAAACCCATTAGACCTACCCAGGGGTTTGTTCCACACGCCAATGATGATAGCGGCAACGACGCAGAATGCACTCCCAATGATGGACAGGTAGAAGGACCAGCTGATATATTCTTTCTTCTCCGGCACTCCAATGTAGACCAAGCAGCATATGAACCCCAGCACTCCTAAACAAGAACGCTGAGGCGTGATTAACCATTCAGTCAAGCGAATGCACGCTAAAATACGCCCGTTTCCCTTTCGCCTTTCGAACACACTCACTCACACACACACACACACGCACGCACGCACACACACACACACACACACACACACGCACGCACGCACACACACACACACACGCACGCAAACACACAAACACACACACACACACGCACACACACACATATATATATTCTGCAGAAAGAGAGAGAGAGAGAGAGAGAGAGAGAGAGAGAGAGAGAGAGAGAGAGAGAGAGAGAGAGAGAGAGAGAGAGAGAGAGAGTAATGTTGCGGTCTGTATTCGGTCATTCAGGACCATGAATTCGAGTCAAGGAAAACAACTTGAGCACTTTTCCGGAGTGTGTACTTTTCGCAAGAACAGCTTCCAAAAATATCTGTGTTCACAGAGAGAGAGAGAGAGAGAGAGAGAGAGAGAGAGAGAGAGAGAGAGAGAGAGAGAGAGAGAGAGAGAGAGAGGGAGGATAGTATTGAGAAGAAAAATAAACTCCATAGAACGTCGCGCGCAGGGTGATGTCATAATATATCGCCTTTCAATATGACGCCATGTGCGTGTTCCAAACATAGAGGAATGATATTTGTTTGTATTTTCCTCTCACAATAAAGAAAGTCGCTATTTTACACTTTTCGTCATTTTAAGCAATTTTGTTTTATCCAACACAACAATAATTATAAGATGTTTGATGGGTGTTGACAGACCAGCTCTTTTGTTGGTCCAAGGGGACCATATCGTCTTTTGTTTCATCTTTATCGACCAAGGCCGAAGGCCGCGGTTGATAAATATGTGACAAAAGGCGATATGCTCTCCGAGGACCAACAACAAAATGCTTGTCTGACAACAAGCCACCAAACATCGTTTTTGTCATCATTTTGGTGGTGCAACAAAATGCACAATAACCCACAGGGAGACGAATTTTTAGAATCCAACTCCGGGCCACAAAGCATCGTCACAGTAGCACGAGATAACACGTCAAACTTGAATGTGACGTCAAACGTAGCTTGTTGACGCTTTTCTTCCAGTCTGAAAATGTACAGAGCTGCGATCATACCTGTGAGTTCAGTAAGTGTTGAGTATATTTCTTTTTTTTTAAGTGTTTATGACTTTTCGTTGTGGATTTTGCGATTACAGAGATAAGTTGCAAATTGACCATGAGTCGGACGGGCGTAGTGGCGTGGTGGTAAGACGTCGGCCTCCTAATCGGGAGGTCGTGAGTTCGAATCCCGGTCGCTGCCGCCTGGTGGGTTAAGAGTGGAGATTTGTCCGATCTCCCAGGTCAACTTATGTGCAGACCTGCTAGTGACTTAACCCCCTTCGTGTGTACACGCAAGCACAAGACCAAGTGCGCACGAGAAAGATCCTGTAATCCATGTCAGAGTTCGGTGGGTTATAGAAACACGAAAATACCCAGCATGCTTCCTCCGAAAGCGGCGTATGGCTGCCTAAATGGCGGGGTAAAAAGGTCATACACGTACAATTCCATTCGTGCAAAAACACGAGTGTACGTGGGAGTTTCAGCCCACGAACGCAGAAGAAGCAGAAAGAAGAAGACCGTGAGTCGCCGCGGTAATTATCAACATTGATTGGGTCTTTGAGAGTGAATGCTTACAATCGTTGTCCTCGGAAACACAAATCCAAAGCCGCGATGGTTCCACACATCAAACAATCAGCCTGATTGGCTTTTACTTTGACAATCCACGTTTCACCTGAAAGCTCAAACCCATTCACCACCTCGAGTTATTGCATGGGGAACATGAGATTTATTTCCCAGGTGTTTGTGAATGAAAACTCGTGAAAATGATGACAATACTATATATTCACGGATACAGGAGGCAATACAGAATACAATAACGTCACCTTTGTGATTGAAATATATCGATGTTTTAGAAATCAAACAAATCTGCTAATTTTGAGTGATTTTTTCATAAGCGAATTTGTAAAGTACCAAGCAGAAATGCATTCCCATAGTCCCGACCAAGTCAAAGATCATGTAACGAAAATTTCAAACAAATTGATGAAAAACTGTAGTCGTGAGAGTGCCTTCTCAACTTTTGCAAACTGTCAAATATGACGTCATCAAATAGACTTATCCAAAATCGGCAACAAAATCTCAAAAATGTCTGTACACAATGTCATTACAATCCGTCCAGTAGTTTTTGAGAAAAGCTTTTTAAAGACACACAGACACACATGCACTACATCGGGAGACAAACCTCGCTCTCCGCTCTTGTTAAGACATTCAGTCATTACTTGACTGAATGTAAAAACAGGATCAACAAGAAATTCCTTCAAGGTAGGAAAAACACCCCCGTTGGTCAAAGGGAAATAACCATTCTCACTGCACCCATTCTCACTGCCACCAACTGAGAAGGTTATTTCCCTTTGACCATGAATATGTTTCTCTATAAGTCCTTGTAGAATCTTAATCCACCAATAACTCCCTAACCGTGTGTTTGACTGGTCCCAATTTTTGTAAGGACCGTCTCAGGAATGTATAGAACCTGTTCACCAAGTTTGGTGACGATCGGTCCGTTCATTCTTGAGATCTATATGCGAACACAAACACACAAACACACAAACAAACAAACAAACACATCGACCGAAACCTATACACACCCCTATACCGGGGGTGTAATGAAAACACATGTAGTTCTATTCTCTTAGCAGAATGATATGTAAAAAATGTTCATAGAGGGTCATACGACTGGGTAAGGGATTGAGACAGCAGCAGTCAAGTTTGGAACAAAACCTTCCGCCTAACAAACAAGTCGGAAACAGCAAAACTTGAGAAAGACAAAGAAAACACACACTGACCATTCATATGGTCATGACACCACCTGCCGTTTTACCGCTTGGTGATTTGTTCAAGGGACATAATTCACATCTGAACATGTGGGTTATCGTACTTAGTTTGAATCCACTATAGCTCATGCATCCCGTATACATTAATTGATACAAACTGTCCTTGCCCTTATCCTCTGTTCCGTTAACCAAATAGTATGAACCCGCATAGCCGAATAGGATGATCTAACGAAGCAAAATAAGATAAAGCACGCCGTATATTCGGTTATACCGAGAGCGCACCTCCGGACCGCGGAAGTAAAGCGTTCCCGCCAACATCACAAACCGATTTGCTGTAGATCCGTCCATATGTTAAGGTGTTCTGAGTGTACATTCAAGTAGCTTCCCTTGCTAATGTTTCTACTCAAAAAGTTACATTCCTTGATTGCGACGGCGTATACGCACGGTCCCGTGTGCATTCGCCACGAGTGTGAGCTATATTCACTGTGCGATTATCATTTGCTACGGGTTCCTAATTTGCAATGCTAGAACTGCAATACTTCCTGATTTCAGTAAATAAACTAAGCAAAAAAATCATTGCACCCATTTTCGTACCCCGACTAAAACATTCATTCCCGTGTCATTTCATTCAAACTGTATATGACATTAAAGGCTATCCACTTGGCTATCTGGCACACATTTTGGATCAAAGATTTTTGTTATAGGTATCACGTGACCGCCGCCAAATAAGGGTACCACCAAAAACGTCAGGCACCAATAAACAAATCGAAAAAAATTCAGCATTGGCGCAACTTGGCAACTTTTACATACAAGAAGAAATCACAATCAGTTATCTATCCAGTACAGGTTGTTTTGTTTTGATATCTTGCGTTTCTATTGTGTTATGTCATTTCTACTGATGCAGATGTGGAGTGCATGAGCAGTAGAAAACGAGAGTTTTTTGCGTCATTTTTAGGGGTACCTACTACCATGAGAAAAGCGCTGTATTTCAGCAATGACTGTATGGATTGCTTTGAAACTTTCAGGATCTTGAGTCTACATACGTGACTTAATACCTTGGGTAACATATTGGATTACTACATGTTTGTACTCAAATATTATGCACTCTTCCGGAAAATGTTTTTAAACCCGTCACGGATTTGTGAATTTACATTCCATAAATTCATGACTTTGCATGCATACCGACAAATGATTGTTACAAGAACTGTCAAAGTTTCATTAGAGTAAGCCTACTGACGGACATTTGCTGGCCATGTAAACACAGGAGAAACAAGAAATTCCTCCGAGGTAGGAAAAACACCCCCGTCCTTACCATTCTCACTGCCACCAACTGAGAAGGTTATTTCCCTTTGACCATTAATATGTCCCTCTATAAGTCCTTGTACAATCTTAATCCACCAATAACTCCCTAACCGTGTGTTTGACTGGTCCCAATTTTTGTAAGGACCGTCTCAGGAATGTATAGAACCTGTTCACCAAGTTTGGTGACGATCGGTCCGTTCATTCGTGAGATCTATATGCGAACACAAACACACAAACAAACAAACACATCGACCGAATCCTATACACACCCCTATACCGGGGGTGTAAAAATGGATCGTTCAGGCTGTTTGCTATTGACAGCGGTTATCGGCTGAGTGCCTCTCTGAACATGGTGCAGTCACGGATGACTGAACATCGCTCTCACACTGCAATCCTCCAAAAAAATTAATCGTGTTTACAGGACTAGCAAACGTAAAGTAGTCATTGTACTCAAATGAAACTGTGGCAGTATTTGTAACAATCGTTTGTCTGTATACATGCACAGTCATGATTTTTTTGGATGTAAGCCTTCAAACCTATGACAGACACGTTTTAAAATATTTTTCGGAAGATTGCATATCGCATATCGTCTCAACAAATAACTCCAACGGTGCGAAACGTTACCCTGGATAGGTCTCGTATGTAGACTTTTTATCCTCAAAGGATCGAAGCCATCCATTCAGAAATTGCTGAAATACAGCGCTTTTTGTCATGGTACCCCTCAAAATGACGCAACAAACTCGTTTTCTACTGCTCGGGATAGATCATTAATTTGGCTTTCTCCTCGTATGTAAACATTGCCAAGTTGCGCCTAATCTGAATTTTTGCCGATTTTTTTATTGGTACCCGACGTTTTTGTCAGGTCGATTTTCGGGGTACCCTTACTTCGGCGGCGATAACGTAATACTTAAAACAGACATATTTGATCTGAAAAGTGTGCCAGATAGCTAAGTGAAGGGCCTTTAATGGCATATAAAGTTGAATCTCAATGACACGGGAATGACTGTTTTAATTGGGGTGCGAAAATGGGTGCAATATTTTTTTCCTCAGTTAAGTTCCATTACATGTCTACTAGTTTGTTTTTAAATGATTTTTAGAGATCGCCAGATGGTATTGTGTGAATAACATAATTTGGTCAAGTGTGCGCACGAAGCCGTGCTTCTAGTAGCTCTCGGTCCATTCCTTCTTTGCGGTATGGAAACAGACGTGTTTCTGACGAAAGGATCGGCGTTTACAACTCGCCATATCTTCATATCCACTCAGACTAGAACAACGAAATGTGACTATCTTGTAAAAACATTCCCGACCTTTGTGACTCTGGTAATGACTTTTTTCCCGCGAAGCGGCCTTTGGCAGGTTTAGTCACCAAAGTAAATTGATCTAAAACGCACGTGGACGAGTTTTTCAATGGCGTTTTTGAAGCCTACGAATGCTGTGCTTACATATCATTTCGGGGGCACCCTTCAGTCTATACGTACCGATAAACAAAGTACATGGAACGAAAGTTGAGAGGCTGGACTGTAAGTTGTTGTTTTGGTTTCTACAAATCTCGTAGGTCTTTGATGCAAAACAGACTCTAATTTGCCTTTTTTTCAAGCAAGTGTAGATGACAGAGTATCGAAGGAATGCAATACACTTACCCCAGTCTGTCAGAATAAAGAACATGCCTTGCTCTTTTGAATGATGTATAATTTGGCACTGTCCACGGGATTTTAAACCTGCTCCCGAAGTGATTTTTCAAGAATCCTGTCGAAAATGTCACCCTATTCTGCCATAAGTGCAGATGGCTGACACCACCTAAACACGCATACACGTGTGTATCTCGTCAAAAGCCGTGAGGGCGTAGAACTCGAATCATATAACCCATATCTTGACTATTGTGAGTGGACTATTTGTGCCTCGATATTGTATTTATGTTCTTACGTTTTATGTTGTTTAGTGTAATGCTGTATACACCACACCTGGGTTTCTCCTCCTTGAGATAATAAAGTTGTCTGTGTCTATGTTTACATCTTGTCCTTACGAGGCGAAATATGTGACCCTCCACGACGGTATGAGTCGCATGTCACCTTTGCATGATTTTCATATTTTTACATTTTCCGAAAGAGTTTTTGATGCTCTATCCAGTGGTGAAAACCGTTTTAAAACAGAGCAAAAACTGTTTGAGTTATAAGCCTGTGACTAAGGTGACCCTCACACTGTTACCATACACTCCCCGGACTTGTATTAAGCCTAGCGCAGAACCGCGCGAGGTGACATGCGACTCATTTCGTGGTGGAGGGTCACATATTAGCCTGTAGGACATAAAGCATTCTCTGTTTCCTTTGTTGACTTACCCGAAACAGCAGACAAAGCCTCCAGAATCCTAGTCACGGGTCCTGGAACTGAAGAGCGACAGCAGTTGGAGGCGATGGCGTAGACACAGGCCGTGAACAGACCAATCAAAGAGAGAGCCGCCAGGGCCCTTGTGGTGTGCAACAAGTCAACTGGAACAGTCCGAGTTTTTGAAAAAGGTGGGTAGTAGATGAATTCACTCATCATGTTGGCATATTCGCAATAAACGAATTCCGGGGAAAAAAACTCTGTCATGTTTTTATTGGTTGTGGAAGAGTTGCTTGTTGTCTTGTTTTTCTATGCTTTTCCATGGAAATGCTGAGGATGTTATCCCTGCAAAATGTAAGCGTTGACTGAAGCTCTCAAGGTCATACACGCCGTATAGGTGGGGTTTCGGGTAGCGTTTGCTGTACAGAATTCTGTACATGATTTGCATCCCTATCTTTTCAACCTCGTAGCCCCGGAAAGTCATAAATAGACCACAGCTTAAAGGAAGACAGCTGTGTGTGCTATGACGGGTTTCTTTTCTTTTCAAGCCCAAGTAGTTGGATGCATGAGCCGACACGTTGTCATTATTTTGAGAAGTATGTTAATGTGTACAATGAATCACGTATGTAAGGACGGAATGCACCGTACAATACGACATCAGGGAAGGCATAAAGAGAAGAAAACTACGATAAAAGGGAATTTGTACAAAATTGTTTGTGTACTTTATGACATTTTGAAATGCTGAATGAAATCAGGTGGGTTTTTTTGCACAGAGACATAGACACCCAGACAGGTTTTGCGAGGTAGATACAATTCAATCAAGAACCCAACACAAAACATGCATTTGTCGGGTCAGACATAATTATGTAAGGCAGCTATAATAATTCTACTTTAAAGACAATGTTCAGGTTGCACAATCTGGTATTGCTTAATAAGAGTATCAATCATTAGTCATTACTTTTAAAAGATAACTGTCTTGTCCATCGTATTACCGTGTTCATGATGTAATGATTAATGATAACAGAACCTTTGAACAATCAGGACGTTGGGAACTTATTTGTTGTATTTGTTTGTTTGTTATGACCAGAAGCGAGAGAGAGAGAGAGAGAGAGAGAGAGAGAGAGAGAGAGAGAGAGAGAGGTTATTAGTGTTTATATCTTCAGCAGTCAATGATATTCGACACTGGACAGAGAGAGAGAGAGAGAGAGAGAGAGAGAGAGAGAGAGAGAGAGAGAGAGAGCCAGCCAGACAGACAGACAGACAGACAGACAGACAGACAGACAGAGACAGAGAGTGACAGACAGACAGCCTACAGCAAAACAGCCAGATAGACTGACAGACAAGAACACATTATGGAGGTCCAAATCCATAGAGTACGTACCACAATTACCTCTACCCTTGTCACACTTATGCCAAAGACCATTGTTGTCGCTGTATGGTGCATCAAAGCGCCAAGAGGGAGTAGCGAAGCCCACGAGAACAGCAAAGGCGGAAAAAAACAAGAGCGTCACTCCCGCTTGGTAGCCTGAAGAGCGACGGGAGAACACTGACATGTTGAGATTTAACTGACAGTTTCAACATGGAAGAAAACCCGCAATGGTGAAGAGAAGAATCTCTTTCTAATCCCTGTGCAGTGAGACAAGTTTTGAAGGTACAGTACACTTCTCAATCTTCAACCCTTTGCAGACACAACGTAAAATTACACTCGGCGAAAACGAATTGTGCAATACACAAGTATGCGTCAGTTGTTCACTTGCTGGCTTCGGAATTACCTTCCTCGTTCAGCCTTTACCTGTGTCCATGGTGCATAACAAACGCACTCCGCATATTTTTTAGATAACCCCATTGGAATTGCAAATCCGGGTGGCACACACTGGCCTCATATCAGTACACCGTGACCTACTGAGACACTCCCACCCCGCACATCAGGTTGAAGCCAACACCAACCCCGTCGCTCGGCAGGCGTTTGTTGAACAGCGACGTCGGAATGCGCACGGCGAGTGTCTCTTCTAAATCTTCTTTCGTGTCAATCCTAGACCCAATAACCCCTTTATTATTTGTTGTGTATCTTTGCGAGTGTATGCCTGAAGTCGTGAACGAAGTGTTTGCTTCGTTTAAAGCTGTGGTCTATTTATGACTTTCCGGGGCTACGAGGTTGAAAAATTGGGACAAAATCATGTACAGATTTCTGTACAGCAAACACTACCCGAAACCCCACATATACGGCGTGTATGACCTTGAGAGCTTCAGTCAACGCTTGAATTTTGCAGTGGTAACATCCGGTTTGCTCTCAAGTCAAGTCAAGTCAAGTCAAGTGTTGTATTGTTTTGGGCCCAAAAGAGATGAGCATATTTGTCAAGAAGGATCCAGCAGAAAAAATAAACGACTTGGCAGGGATTCGAACTTAAGACCTCGAGGCCTCGAAATGTCGGGGCCGATGTCTTAACCGCTAGGCCACGAACAGTGTTTTCATTTCACTTCAAGTATGCAGCCAGCAGAATTGTGACTTCTCAACGTGATTAAGCAAATATCACATGTGACCCTCCACCACGAAATGAGTCGCATGTCATCTCACGCGGTTCTGCGCTAGGCATAATATAAGTCCGGGGGGTGTCTATTGTAACAGTGTGAGGGTCACCATAGTCACAGGCTTATAACTCGAAAAGTGTTCACTCTTTTCTAAAACGGTATTCACCACCGGATAGAGAATAAACAACTCTTTAAGAACATGTAAAAATATGAAAATCATGAAAAGGTGACATGCGACTCATCCCGTGGTGGAGGGTCGCATATGATGTCGTTTTTCTTTAAATCGTATAACTAGAGACTGCCCACGTGACTGCTCATATGTTACACAATTCCACGCAAAACACGTGCTGACCTAAATCACAGAGCAGACACAGTCGATGGGCCTTCGTCCTGTCAATGTTTTGTGCTGCTCTTGTTTAGCCAGTCCTCCGTTTCTTGGACGCTAGATTTGACGAGTGTGGCGAGGAAGTAGCGTTTCATAGGCAATTCTCGCCGCGAGGAATTCTAACATAGCGAGCTGAACTGAACTGTACTGAACGTTATTTTACAAGGAAGCATAAACACAAACCAACACACACACACACACACACACACATACACACACACATACACACACCAACACACACACACATACATACATGCACACAAACACACACTCACACATACATGCACACACACACACACACATACATGCACACCCACCCACACACACATACATGCACACACACACACACACACACACACACACACACATACATGCACACACTCACACACACACACACACACACATACATGCACACACACACACACATACATGCACACACACACACACACACTTATCACACACATACATACATGCACACACACACACACACACACACGCACGCACACACACACACACACACACACACACACACACACACACACACACACACAGTCACCACTGTATATACAGTAACACTGTTGTTTCAAATACTTTGCAACACATGTAACCCAAACAAAACATGTTTCCGTACCCCTTCTTTTATTACACCCCCGGTATAGGGGTGTGTATAGGATTCGGTCGGTGTGTGTGTTTGTTTGTTTGTGTGTTTGTGTTCGCATATAAATCTCAAGAATGAACGGACCGATCGTCACCAAACTTGGTGAACAGGTTCTATACATTCCTGAGACGGTCCTTACAAAAATTGGGACCAGTCAAACACACGGTTAGGGAGTTATTGGTGGATTAAAATTATACAAGGACTTATACAGGGACATATTAATGGTCAAAGGGAAATAACCATTCTCACTGCCACCAACTGAGAAGGTTATTTCCTTTTGACGGGGGTGTTTTTCCTACCTCGGAGGAATTTCTTGTTAAAACACAGCTTCGGCCCTTGATGATTTTAATCAACCACATTTCTTGTGCAAACGTTTAAACTGGCTTCACTGGCATAGTTAATACACTTTCAAGCTGTGCATGTTAATTGTTTTTACTGTTGAGTTAAGGTACAATATTAAACACAATTTCTAAGAAGTTTTATGAGGGAAATTTTTCCCAAAGGCCGCTTTTGATTGGATTACTCTCAACCCCCTAGCTGTAAATGTTTTCAGGTATAAATCATACATTGGTATTATGTCAATTGTCAGTAAGTACTGGTGTCACATGACTGATGTGAACCAGTTGATTGGCTAATGGCGATGCGCTAAAACTGTTAGCGCATTCTTGGAGTGCGCTAACTTTTCCACAGAGCGTATTCTTGCGCCCTTTGCCTAAGCAAGACTGTACTTTCATCCTCAGAATTAATTAATGACATGTAGCTTATATTCTCCACAATACCAAATGACCATAAATTCCCTGCTTCTCAATTAAAGCAGAAGTGGGTTTTTTTTCTGACAGATTGCATGTGCCTGTGCCAGTGCCAGTGATCTAAAAAATAGAAGCCGCTGTGTTTCATCTAATTTTCGCCGACTTGCATAGATTCTTCTCATATGCCGTGTTAGTGGCATGTAGCTTATCATCCACATTACCAAATGATGAGTTAGTATACAATTCCCAGCGGCTAACAGAAAACACAAGTGTTATTCCGATAACGTACCAGCTAGACCAGTTTGGAAGACTGACTCGATCGACTCTGCAGCAGACAACACAGAAATACGACTACATCAGTTCAGTAAATGAATGGTTTCAGAATTATTATTTCAAAGCAAGAACAATCGTAATTGAAAACGTGTAAGGTTCAGAACGTTCTTACCATATATAAGATTTATTAGCAGCCTGCCTCATGCGTACAGACTCAGTGCAGACTGCAGTCGTTCCATTGCCCAGGTTGGCAGGTAGCCTAGCAGACGACATTAACCCCGCTCAGCAAATTAACATGTTGGGCAAATGTGAACGAAAAAACGATGGGGATGTAATACGTGTAGGGTTCAGAGCATTCTTACCGTTCATATTTAGTATCAGACTCCCCGATGAGTGAAGATACAACACGAGAAATATGCCACATTTGTTTTGAAAATGTGCGAACCGTCGAGTCCCGCTTTGAGTCAATTCAAGGGGATTCACTCCGCACAGTCAATCCGTCGAAGCTCGACTGGAGGTTTCGAATCGCAAATAATGAAGAGCCTTTCTCCGAGTTCAAATGAGGTCTCTCTGAAAGATCATCACTGTTCAGATTAACGCTACACTGGAATTTACCAAAAGAAATTAAAATCAATGCGTGTGACGAAAGCATGACACACTTGAGACACCCCACACAAAAGTAGATCTTTACTGTGCACGACCTGACCACACAGTTATGCCTATTCAAATGCGCATTGCAAAATGTGCGTTTGTAATCTTCTTTTTTCTATGGCGGTACTGACAATATCGTTATTGAAACAATCCCAGTGCACTAAGGGATTTATAGAGCAAATCTCGAAAATAATTATTGAACTCAGCGCTATGCGCTTCGTTCAATAATGAATTTTCTCGATTTGCTCTATAAATCCCTTAGTGCACTGGGATGTCTCAATAACTTAAATTATTTTTACATTTTAAATAGATATGATAAAAATATGTCAATCTAGATCAGGCTCAGACTCAGAAAGACTTGTTTTTAGGCAACATGACTGATTCTGTCGAAGTAATTCGATGCTTCTTCTTCTGCGTTCGACGGTTGTGTCTAGGGTCGTAGTTCCGCTGCT
>NC_090259.1:12808046-12825414 GCF_037325665.1 Littorina saxatilis
CGCTCTTCTTGTCAATTTCACTGCCTTTGCCATGAGCGGTGGACTGACGATGCTACGAGTATACGGTCTTGCTGAAAAATGGCATTGCGTTCAGTTTCATTCTGTGAGTTCGACAGCTACTTGACTAAATATTGTATTTTCGCCTTACGCGACTTGTTTACGTTATTGTCTCCCGTTCAGCCCATTGTCTTTATTAGCACAGTGAGCTGTGGCTGGATCAGCAATACTGCAAAGCGCACGCTGACAGCGTGAAACATTTGTTCCGACACTCAAGATGTCAACTACAAATTACAGGTTCAATCTAATTTTCGTTTGAGAGCAAAATCGTTCAATGCACTATTTGCAGAATGTATGCCTTTCAGTATATATATATATATATATATATATATATATATATACTGTTCAAAAAAAGAAACGCATAGCTTGTAATATTTGGTTAATTTAGTTATATGGCTACAAGGATATCCACCAAACTGCAGAAAATGTTTATCTGGTCGTCGACCTTTCGTCCATTGCCACAAGTGAGCTCTGCACGTGACGCATGCGTTATCAGTGGCTACAATGTCAAAATTGCTCATTTGGCATGACCACTCGTCATGCTTCAGTGTAATCTCGTGAAACTCGGGGAATATTGAGCTCTCACCATGTCTTCCAAAACCCATAAAAGCGGATTGTTTGCCACAAAGAAATCAGACGACAATTCAGCGACGAAAGATGGCCCGATTGAGCAGAGAAGACCGCCAAATTGCATTGGGTCGTTTACAAGCAGGCCAAAGTCAAAGTGCAATCGCCAGGCACTTCCACGTGTCCCAGAGCACCATCAGTAGACTGTGGGTCAGGTTTCAAGCCACTGGCTCCGTTGCTGACTTGCCACGAGCGGGAAGACCAAGGGCGACAACTGCTGCTCACGACCGCTTCATACGGCTCCGCCACCTCCGGAATCGTTTCCTGTCGGCCTCATCTTCTGTCAAGGCTCTCCTCGGGCCACACCGATTATCGGACCAGACCGTGCGGAACCGCCTGCATGAAGCTGGTTTGAGAGCTCGCAGACCTCACAGAGGAGCTGTCCTCACCCGCCGCTATCGCCAGAACCGAGTGCAGTGGGGCAACCAGCACCTTCGCTGGACCGTCCGGAATCACTGGAGACACGTGTGGTTCAGCGACGAGTCCTACTTCCTGCTCCAGCGACATGATGGTCGGAGGAGGATCTACCGGAGAGTAAACGAACGTTACGTGCCCAACTGTGTGGATGAGGCACCCGTTCATGGTGGTGGAGGCGTCATGGTGTGGGGGGCGATCAATACCGCTGGAAGGAGCACCCTGGTGCACGTCCAAGGGCGCATAACTGCCCAGCGATACGTGGAGGAAATTCTGCGCCCACACGCCCTTCCTCTTCTGGCTGACCAGGATGCCATATTCCAGCAGGACAACGCTCGCCCGCACACAGCACGACTCACCACCCAGTTCCTCACCGACCACCATGTCCAGGTGCTTCCCTGGCCATCCATGTCGCCAGACATGAACCCGATAGAACACCTCTGGGATGAATTGGACAGACGTGTGCGCAGGCGAGAAGAAGCGCCGGCAAATCACCGCGATCTATTGCAGGCACTTCAGGAGGAGTGGGACACCATCCCACAGCAAGATATCCGGCATCTGATCCAGTCCATGCCCAGAAGGTGCCGGGCAGTTGTTGCTGCTCAAGGCAGTCACACCCCCTACTGACTTGACAGCCTCGGCACCCAATCGTATTGATTGACTGATTGATTTGAAGATGCAAATGAACTGTGTGTGCATTCAACTGTGTCCATACCAAATTTCAAACAAATAATCTAAATATTGGATTTTCTGTTAATTTTTTCGAAAAATAAAACAAATTTGGCAAGTAGCAACTATGCGTGAGAGAGAGAGAGAGAGAGAGAGAGAGAGAGAGAGAGAGAGAGAGAGAGAGAGAGAGAGAGAGATGGATGGATGGATGTTTTATTTTTCTAATCAATGAGTTGATTTTGACAATTTTCAGACAAATGAAATTGGTGCATATAACGAAATTAATAAAGGTGAGATACATTGGGCTTTAAACATAACCTACACATTCAAATAAGTGAGGCAAAATAAAGAAAGAGCCTGCCAAATGTTGAGACATAATCATGAAAACATAGCTTGGAAAGATGATATAACTTAAGCAAACATTGTCAAACGACACCAAGACACATACACAGATATACACATACAGACACGGACACACACACACACACACACACACACACACACACACACACACACACACACACACATACAGATACAAACGTGTGTGGGCACACACACAGCAAATTATATGCAAATATACACATCTGAAGCAGTCATTAAATGCATACAACAAGAACATGAAACTATTACAGTAGGTATCATATGCTTGATAGCAAAAGCATACACACACACACACACATACGCGCGCGCGCACGCGCGCACGCACGCACGTAAATACATAGAGATTACACAACGTCATCGAGTGAGGGACCGAAAAATATTGAAACTCGAGGATGATTTTTTTGTGGTATCAACCGAGACCGTAGGTCGAGGTTGATACCACACAAAAAAATCATCCGAGAGTTTCAATATTTTTTGGTCCCTCACAAGATGACGTTTGTGTAATTTGTGTATACAATGATCAACGACAAAGACAAAAATTAAAACAAAAACAACACGAACTCTTTTCCATCGAGGAATGGTGGAAGGAAAATAGTGTGGCGTGTCTTTGGTTTTAGTGGCTTACAAAATGGTATTCGTGAATAAAGTTTCGATTCTTTTATTTTGATTTTGAAAGAAAAAATTAGAGCCGACACAATGCAAACCTGGAAATCACGGTAGAAGCCACTTTCGCGTTCAGTTTGCTTGATCAAGAACTTGTGCGACAGCCATTGTGTAACCAGGAAGTGACGTATCTTTAGCTACACTTGACGTCATTTCAACCTTTTAGAGAGAGAGAGAGAGAGAGTGAGTGAGTGAGTGAGTGAGAGAGAGAGAGAGAGAGAGAGAGAGAGAGAGAGAGAGAGAGAGAGAGAGACGGGGGTGTTACCCGCGTCAAGGTCAACGCTTGTTGTCCTTGCTTGTTTGCAGCTCGCTTTCCCCAGAGGGAAAGCAACCCGAATGTTCATGAGGATAACCTCACATGACTTATCCTATGTATAACCTCACATGACTTATCCTATGTATAACCTCACATGACTTATCCTATGTATAACCTCACATGACTTATCCTATGTATAACCTCACATGACTTATCCTATGTATAACCTCACATGACTTATCCTATGTATAACCTCACATGACTTATCCTATGTATAACCTCACATGACTTATCCTATGTATAACCTCACATGACTTATCCTATGTATAACCTCACATGACTTATCCTATGTATAACCTCACATGACTTATCCTATGTATAACCTCACATGACTTATCCTATGTATAACCTCACATGACTTATCCTATGTATAACCTCACATGACTTATCCTATGTATAACCTCACATGACTTATCCTATGTATAACCTCACATGACTTATCCTATGTATAACCTCACATGACTTATCCTATGTATAACCTCACATGACTTATCCTATGTATAACCTCACATGACTTATCCTATGTATAACCTCACATGTCTTATCCTATGTATAACCTCACATGACTTATCCTGTGTATAACCTCACATGACTTATCCTATGTATAACCTCACATGACTTATCCTATGCATAACCTCACATGACTTATCCTATGTATAACCTCACATGACTTATCCTATGTATAACCTCTCATGACTTATCCTATGTATAACCTCACATGACTTATCCTATGTATAACCTCTCATGACTTATCCTATGCATAACCTCTCATGACTTATCCTATGTATAACCTCTCATGACTTATCCTATGTATAACCTCTCATGACTTATCCTATGTATAACCTCACATGACTTATCCTATGTATAACCTCACATGACTTATCCTATGTATAACCTCACATGACTTATCCTATGTATAACCTCACATGACTTATCATATGTATAACCTCACATGACTTATCCTATGTATAACCTCACATGACTTATCCTATGTATAACCTCACATGACTTATCCTATGTATAACCTCACATGACTTATCCTATGTATAACCTCACATGTCTTATCCTATGTATAACCTCACATGACTTATCCTATGTATAACCTCACATGACTTATCCTATGTATAACCTCTCATGACTTATCCTATGTATAACCTCACATGACTTATCCTATGTATAACCTCTCATGACTTATCCTATGTATAACCTCACATGACTTATCCTATGTATAACCTCACATGACTTATCCTATGTATAACCTCTCATGACTTATCCTATGTATAACCTCACATGACTTATCCTATGTATAACCTCTCATGACTTATCCTATGTATAACCTCACATGACTTATCCTATGTATAACCTCACATGACTTATCCTATGTATAACCTCACATGACTTATCCTATGTATAACCTCACATGACTTATCCTATGTATAACCTCACATGACTTATCCTATGTATAACCTCACATGACTTATCCTATGTATAACCTCACATGACTTATCCTATGCATAACCTCACATGACTTATCCTATGTATAACCTCACATGACTTATCCTATGCATAACCTCACATGACTTATCCTATGTATAACCTCACATGACTTATCCTATGTATAACCTCACATGACTTATCCTATGTATAACCTCACATGACTTATCCTATGCATAACCTCACATGACTTATCCTATGTATAACCTCACATGACTTATCCTATGCATAACCTCACATGACTTATCCTATGTATAACCTCACATGACTTATCCTATGTATAACCTCACATGACTTATCCTATGTATAACCTCTCATGACTTATCCTATGTATAACCTCACATGACTTATCCTATGTATAACCTCACATGACTTATCCTATGCATAACCTCACATGACTTATCCTATGTATAACCTCACATGACTTATCCTATGTATAACCTCACATGACTTATCCTATGCATAACCTCACATGACTTATCCTATGTATAACCTCACATGACTTATCCTATGTATAACCTCACATGACTTATCCTATGTATAACCTCACATGACTTATCCTATGTATAACCTCACATGACTTATCCTATGTATAACCTCACATGACTTATCCTATGTATAACCTCACATGACTTATCCTATGTATAACCTCACATGACTTATCCTATGTATAACCTCACATGACTTATCCTATGCATAACCTCACATGACTTATCCTATGTATAACCTCACATGACTTATCCTATGTATAACCTCACATGACTTATCCTATGCATAACCTCACATGACTTATCCTATGTATAACCTCACATGACTTATCCTATGTATAACCTCACATGACTTATCCTATGTATAACCTCACATGACTTATCCTATGTATAACCTCACATGACTTATCCTATGCATAACCTCACATGACTTATCCTATGTATAACCTCACATGACTTATCCTATGTATAACCTCACATGACTTATCCTATGTATAACCTCACATGACTTATCCTATGCATAACCTCACATGACTTATCCTATGTATAACCTCACATGACTTATCCTATGTATAACCTCACATGACTTATCCTATGTATAACCTCACATGACTTATCCTATGCATAACCTCACATGACTTATCCTATGCATAACCTCACATGACTTATCCTATGCATAACCTCACATGACTTATCCTATGTATAACCTCACATGACTTATCCTATGTATTCTTATCTTGATCCTTGCTCGCTTTTTGGGGCACAAGAGCACCTACAAAATGTCTTCCTTGCACACATATTCCACACACAAACAGCCCTGAAACAAGGAAATATGTGTGTGTTGGCAAAATAAACTGATAAAATGTTTATTTCTTCTCAGATACCGCCAAGTGTGGCAAAACACAGATGGTAGTACTTCTTACTACGCACAAGACATACAAACTAATAGGTACACCAGGCCGTCTCGTGGCAGGTTAGACATCACATCGCCCATGTTGTTCAGGATGCGGCCTTCGAGTTGTAACGAGTAGTCATCGGCTCACGTCCTACTAGAGCCTACATCTGCGAGCTAGGAATCACTCAAAGGTTTTTGAAGGAAGTGTCAAAATGGTTCCCCTACCATCACCCTTTCCAAGCTCGACGACACTTGTAGCTTGCAGTCAATATAAGATGTGTGATGGGTTGTTGACAGACCAGCTTTTTTGTCGGTACAACAAACAAAAGTCGATATGCCCACCGAGGACAAAGGTCACAGAAGATTTGCGTCGTGCAGCGAAGAAAAAAAATCGCGATCAAGTTTATCCGGTAGATTGGTTGCCAGCTTTGGCGTACGAGGGGTCGTTTTCAACCCGATAACTAGATTAGCCAATGAGGGAGCTTTCTGCTCGGTAAAAACCAATCGGTATCTCAGAGATAGCCAGTACATTTTCAAATCTACAGTTGGATTTTACCACGTAAAAAGTCAGTTTTTTGCGTGTCCTATTAATTTATCAAGGGCGGATCCAGGATCTTAAAACTTTGAATTGAGGGCGCACATCGCCCTAATTGAGGCCGCAAAGCGCCCGAACATGCAAGGGGGTCCGCGGGCATGCCCCTCGGATTTTTTTTCTTTCAAGGAAGCAACATGCTGCAATCTAGGGCCGCCTGAGCTCAAAAACTGTCATTTAATCATCTGTCTGGCTGTCTGTCTGTCTGTCTGTCTGTCTGTCTGTCTGTCTGTCTGTCTGTCTGTCTCGCTCTCTCTCTCGCTCTCGCTCTCTCTCTCTCTCACTCTCTCTCTCTCTCTCTCTCTCTCTCTCTCTCTCTCTCTCTCTCTCTCTTTTCCCCCTTAGCCCCCCCCCCCTAAATCCGCCACTGTTTATATACCCCTTTCTATTTAAGGCAAAGACTTTCTCATGTAAACAATTAGGCTCACCTTCTAAGATCTGATCAGGCCATTATATACGTTCGAAAAGACCATCATTCCACTAGGTCACAGACCGGCACGGTGGCCCAGTGGTAAGGCGTCCGCCCCGTGATCGGGAGGTCGTAGGTTCGAACCCCGGCCGGGTCATACCTAAGACTTTAAAATTGGCAATCTAGTGGCTGCTCCGCCTGGCGTCTGGCATTATGGGGTTAGTGCTAAGACTGGTTGGTCCGGTGTTAGAATAATGTGACTGGGTGAGACATGAAGCCTGTGCTGCGACTTCTGTCTTGTGTGTGGCGCACGTTAAATGTCAAAGCAGCACCGCCCTGATATGGCCCTTCGTGGTCGGCTGGGCGTTAAGCAAAGAAACAAACAAACTAGGTCACATGCCAATACTCAGCACCCTAACTGCTTTCTGTGCAGAGGTTGGATTTAATTACTAATTGATTGCCCGGATTGCTACTAGTGGCTTTTGAGAAATGTTCATGAAAAGAATTCCAACTCTTAAAGAAAGCAAGAAAATATCGCATGTACTTTACCGTGTTGCTGGGTAGTAGAAACAACAAATTATACCAGTTAAGGTAGTTTACTGGACCCGTTAAATATAATTTGGTTTCTCCCAAAAGTTGGTTATTTTTTAAGTTCGATATGTCTGCTATGCATTCAGCATAAAAAAAATATAGGGTAGTGGGTTCGTTTCGGAGTTATGAGTCTCGGAAGACAGTGCCCGTTTTGAATTTTGGACCGAAAAATCGAAAAATGGGTATGTTTTGAAAACGGCCAATTACACAAACATCTGCATTGGAATAGTCATTTAAAAAATATCACCCAAAGCAGCAATGGGCAGGTAACGAAGTGCACTGGTAAACGAAAATGTTGCGCATACTCAAACTTTGTGACGTCACGTCTTTTGCCAGAGTTTATTTTAAATTTGTTCCTCATGTTGAGGTATTTTATTGCTGGTAGCCTGGAAATAAATTACGATTTGATGAGATGGGTTGTAAACGCAAGAGCGATCAAAACGGCATTAAAAAAACCAAAAAAAACGACAGGTTGGTGGTGTTTTTAGGGGGGGTTCACTCCCTTGATTAACCCCACCCTTTGCACTATTACTGTCCAGTGTGCCTCAGAAAAATATGTGTCACGATAATGTAAAGGGCTGTTGTCCGATCATTTGTCTCAGATATATGAGCCAACTAAATTATGTTTTTAAAAACCACTGTTACATATGACCTCTGTTGAAAGTCAAAGGTCACCGCAACTTTGAAAGGCCACAAGTCCGATTCAAATGTAATAAAAACGCCAATCAAAAGGTGGAGGTCACTTGTTTGATACAAGTGTAAAAATAAAAATTAATAATCAAGGCTTGGTTTATAATTTTGCTTAATAGTGCGTACTGTTATTTGTTACGGTTTGAAGGCTGGGACTTTTTGAGGGTGGAATTAAAGCAATTTTTCGCCTTATGGGCCCCTTATGCCTCGAAGGACTTCAATTATTGTATTATCTGCTGCCAGCGTACAGTAGAAAGAGGGCTGCATACACAAGACACTTGTTCTTAATACTACTGGCTGTTATTCTAGTTCAAACACCGGTTTTAACATGTGGTATTCTGATGCAATCACGCTGTGAGCATCACGGGTTGGGAGACACTCTCTTACCTGCTACCGGAGCTTCAATGTTAGCTTTGGTGATTATTACGATGTCACTGGCAAAGAGAACGGCTTTGTACCGATTTCATTAGATGCCCACGTGTTTTTGACCTCGTGGTTGGGAGGCGTGTCGCATTGTTTTTATTTCTGGCGGTGTCGTCATTTTCTGACGTCATTCACTTACGCTGCCTGAAAAATGTGACGTTTGTTCTATTTGCGTCATTCGAATGTTCGACGTGTTCTTCTTCTTCTGCGTTCCCTGTTCGATGTGTTCGAATTCCCAGCCTGCCAGGAAAAAATGGCGACACAACTCAGTGGCTTCCCTTTGTGTATGAAGAGTAATGTCCCTGTCTCCATTTGACCTGCCTTAAATTAAAAGCATACATGTATGTCATGCAAGGCTGCGACTAGCAATATTCTGAATGATAAACTATGCTGAAGTGAGAAATTAAATATGTATAAGAATCGGGTCAAGGTTTCCCTGGACACTAAGACTTGTCACAGTAGACAGCAAAAGAGGTACGCTGAATGTGTTAAGAGCTACATCCTTCTGTCTAGCCCACATGTCAGCCAATATGCAGCATCAAACCTGTTGCATTTTCAAAGAACAAGGCTTTGCTCTTTGTTCACCTACAGAATGATTCACCTACAGAATGATTAATGGTGATCACGTGCATACGGCATGTACGTCAATAAAGTAACACAATCCCTCATAAAATCGCAATTCGCATAAATCATGTTCACACCTTTACGACTTTGTCAGAAGATCTTACGCACGTGATAAGAGCGGGTTGCGAAATTGCTTATTAAGGGATAATGAGAAGCCACTGCTATAAATTACGGTACACATCGATGGACGAAACATCACTTCGACACGTGACCAAGGAACAAGGCAGAAAACGAGACCTGTTTGGTAAGTATAAGTTAAGTAAACCTTGTTAATCGTTGCAATGCCAAAGGTAGCAGGGTCATATAAAACAGGGGTGCTGGCTATGGCCTATCCCTTGTCCTAAAATTGCCAGAATATCGCAGAACCATAGTTGGTACGTAGTAGCTGGTAGAACTTTTACCTTGTAGGTACATTTGATTGTCAAGGTTGTCTGTTACACTGTATAGTCACTACCTTATCAAATATAAATCTGTTTGCTGAACATGATAGAGACATAAATGGCCTCATTGCAAAGATGTGCACTCAAACGCATCTGCCTAGTTTTTTTTCTGACAGGTAGAACACTCTTGGCCTATTCTTTAAAAATTGTTCAAGTTATTGATGTGTATGTTTTTTTGGGGCGTTTACAACTATTTTAGGATTTGAGCCATATACGTATCCTCATTATTTATTATTATTGTTATGATGAGTTTGTTTAAGATATCATATGCTTATTGGTTAAACCTTTTTTGGAACGGTATTAATAATTTGAAATACGCATTAACCCTACACACAAAAAAACATTGAAATGCTAATAGCTCCTAAACTTCTTTAGCAATTGACTTCATATGTGTGTACATTGGCTTGCGATATAGGATGATAAGTACACACAGTTTCAAGTTGGTAAGTTAAATGTTCGACTTTTGAGGTCTTTCGGGAAACAAAATTCAAATTTGGGGATTGAAGCACAAATACGTGATCTGGCCCTGAGTGGTAGCCAACAAAAGACGATTGTTGCCCTTCAGATGTTCATTTGTTACTTTTTTCTGAATGATCTTGCATAACAATTTTTTTTTTAAAAACATCCTCAGAAACAACAATTACAAGGAGTCTGGGGGGTGCAAGTCGGATGAATGTTGCCAATGTTCAGTGTCAAACCTCCAACTTTTTTTCTTTTTTTTCTCCCCATAATTTAGATCGGGTTACTGCAAGTACACACATATATTTTTCAATTTGTGAACGCTTACTATCTGTGCGCTGACTGTTTTTCCTTTGAAACCTATTGTGTTTTTTCCATCCTCTTTTCTCTTGCTGGTCCCGACGCTTGTTCCTTCTCCCAGTATGCTCTCACGCCGCCCCGTCCCAGCACTCACTGCAACATCCTCCCCTCAACTTCGTTCCACCTCCTTATGTTAAGCCTAGCGCAGAACCGCGCGAGGTGACATGCGACCCATTTCGTGGTGGAGGGTCACAATCATCGTCGAACGCTGAAGAAGTGGTGGAGGGTCACAAATTTGAAAAATATTCTTTTAAAACGCGTAAAAATAAGACCACTTGACCTGCGTACTTAAAACTTTGCGGAATTTGATTCAGGAAACGTACATCTAATCAAATATTGACTAAGTGTAACAACAACGTTTTTGCAGAGCAAGATCGTTGAAAATGTCGCTGAAATGTGTCGCCTTGCTGGTCGCCTTGCTGGTCGCCGTGGTGCTTACGGCTCAGGCAGAAGAAAACTCTTTGCTGGAACAGACGTCGGAGGCCGAAGGGAAGAAGCTGGATGAAATGACACCCGAGTGGCCACGGTTTAAACGTCAAATGGGTAACCTCTGTGTCTGTCTGTCTGTCTGTCTGTCTGTCTGTCTGTCTGTCTCTCCCTTGCTCTCTCTCTCACACACATACACACACACACACACACACACAAACACACACACACACACACGCACACACACACACACACACATACACAAACACAACCACGCTCTCTCTCTCTCTCTCTCTCTCTCTCTCTCTCTCTCTCTCTCTCTCTCTCTCTCTCTCTCTCTCTCTCTCTCTCTCTCTCTCCAACACTGAATTTGAATGATTATTCGCGTGTGTGGCTGCGTGCGTGCGTGCATGTGTGCGTTCGTTCGCGTGTGTGTTTGTATGTGTATGTATGATTACATGTATGTATGTGTGTGTGTGTGTGTGTGTGTGTGTGTGTGTGTGTGTGTGTGTGTGTGTGTGTGCGTGCGTGTGTGTGTGTGTGTGTGTGTGTGTGTGTGTGTGTGTGTGTGTGTGTGTGTGTGTGTGTGTGTGTGTGTGTGCATGCGTGCCTGTCTGTCTGTGTTTGTTTGATTGTATGATCGAGGTAGTTGTAAAGTATCTTTACTTCCAGCTACTATGGCGGTCGGTTTCTACGCTGACTTCGGATTCAACCCATACAGTTACGTGAACATTACCACAACTCTCAAATTCAACCGTGTCTTGACCAACGTCGGCAACGACTACAACAAGTACACCGGCATATTCACCGCTCCTGTCTCTGGTCTCTACACCTTTAACCTTCACTTCATGGGTGGTCAGCACAATGGAAGCACAGAGCTCGCAATAAGGAAAGGCACCACTGTTCTTGCAATTGCGTACGCCGCAGGTCATCACACAGATGCCGCAGACCAGGGATCATGCACAGCAGTAGTTCAGCTCGTGAAGGGAGATCAAATCTCAGTGAAGTTCTTCTTAGGGGTTTCCCAGGTTTGGGGATCGCGGCTCACTTCCTTTTCTGGTTTCCTTGTCCAAAGGGATTAAGTTCCGATGAAAATGTGATGCTGAAGTCGGGTTTTTGTTTACCTGTTAAGTTGTTCGTAAGAACCAACTGTTGACCTAACTGTTGTACCGTTAAAAAGATCAGAGATACCTTCTTTCTTGCGTAAACATTGCAATGTTCATCGCCACTACATATCTGGCCAGGCTATCATTTGGGGTAAAAGCATCCTTTCACTTTGACTTATACCAAAATTCAACGGTCTGGGTGCTTTGTGTGCAGAGTGGGAACATTGGATTCGTTTCTTCAATGAATACTATTGACCTGACCGTTGGGGGGCTGGGGAGTTTCTGGCAAATTTGACAAATTTGAAGATTCTGGGGAATCCACTGTACCTTAATCTTGACGCACACGGTACGGTTTGCTGAAAAACGCACTTCAAGTATAGTCATTAATTAAATCAAAGTTAGCAAAAGTTCTGCTGGGTGCAGTCTCTCTCGGGTGCTGAAATAAAAAGTACCAGTAGTCTAGAAGCGCCGCCTGGCGGAAAGACGGGATCACCAATTATGACGCGGCCCCCTAGTAACGTTCACCGCGTACACACACAAACAGGAAGTAACTCAGTGGAAATAACCCAAACTAACCATCACAAGAGTGTTTTTTCTTTGCCTATTATACACCATCTAATTACGCTTTTAATCACGCAGTTCTACTGCGCGGTAGCATTATGTTTTACGCACAATCTTAGGGGTATGACTTTGTAAGCGATTAAAGGGCCTTTTTCCTTTGGGATTATCCCTTTAACAGACACTAGACTTAACGTGTACAATTAATTCATCAAAGAATTCCGCTATGCACACAAACACTCCCATGTTGTTGAAGTTTAGTATGTGTCCAGGTGGACGAATGGTCTTATGCCATGTAACTGTCTGGCCAGATCGGGGATGGGGAGTCCAATCGGGGATATAGCTCAGTCGGTAGCGCGCTGGATTTGTATTCAGTTGGCCGCTGTCAGCGTGAGTTCGATCCCAGGTTCGGCGGAAATTTATTTCACAGTCAACTTTGTGTGCAGACTCTCTTCGGTGTCCGAACCTCCCCCCGTGTACACTACATTGGGTGTGCACGTTAAAGTTCCCACGATTGACAAAAGGGTCTTTCCTGGCAAAATTGCTTAGGCACAGTTAATAATTGTCTACCTATACCCGTGTGACTTGGAATAACAGGCCGTGAAAGGTAAATATGCGCCAAAATGGCTGCAATCTACTGGCCGTATAAAACTTCATCTCACACGGCATCACTGCAGAGCGCCTAGAACTGTACCCACGGAATATGCGCGATATAAGACTCATTGATTGATTGATTGATTGAAATCGTTTACATGGGAAGAACTTTACTTTTCAGACGGGTTTTTTTCGACACTTATTTTTGCAGTGATGATTTCCATTGTCCGTGCAAGTACAAATTAGATCTCAGACCGGGCATTTTTCTCAGTTTACTGTACAATACAGATAATTTGGTGCACAACAATCGGGGGAATTTTTGTGTGTGTATGTGTTTAAAACCAATAAAAGTTAAACTCAAAACTGTATTTTCATTTTAAACCAAGGGAGATGTTAAAAAACGAGATTCTTTTACAAAAATCAATTGGAAAAAAAACACAGCAACACTGATAAGGCCCCTTAGTTTGTTTGGGTTTTTTTTTTGGTTTTTGTTTTGGGGGGGGGGTGGGGGTGGGGTGGGGGTGATATGATTACTCTGGTCTCATTAACTAGTAATATCACTAACCTGAAAAGATAAACAGCATCTGGCAAGTGATTCTCTTTTATGTTGTTTTGAGTATGAGTGCGTGTTTGTGTTGTTTTTGTGCGCGTGTGTGTATATATGTTTATGTGTGTGTGTGTGTGCTTACGTGTATTTGTGCGTGGGTGTGTTTGTGCGTACGTGTGTGTGTGCACGCGCGGTGTGTGTTTGTGTGTGTGTATTTGTGTGTGTGCGTGCGTGTGGGTGGTGTGGTACTGGCTGACCTCCCACAAATGCAACCCACAAAAATACTAATAACTTCTACGTCTGTATCCAAATTACTTGTTATTTGGTGTGCATCAACTTGAGCTTCACAATTACTACACCTTCAAGTCAATCTTGTTAGGCCAAAAAAAAAATAGGTCTGTTTACGGTAACCCGACTGACCCTATTTTTTTCGCGCGACCCTAGACTTTTTTTTGGCATTTGGGGAAAAAAAAAATAATAATAATAATCTTTTGGGTTTTTTTGCAAAATAACGTGAAAATATGGTTTTTTGGAAAAAAATAAAAATAAAAAAATAATCCCGACCTACCGACCCTATTTTTTTGGCCTATGTTACCGTAAACAGACCTATTTTTTTTTTGGCCTTAAGAGAAATGCATCAATCAGTTCAGAGCATGACTTAATGTTCGCACTAGGAACGAAAGTTTCACGTTAGCGGCTCGTCTTCTGCAAGTCTTTGTTGTCGCATGCGTGGGGCAAATGGTGCAATGTCTTCCTCCGACGTACAAGCCAGCAAATATAGTGAACATTCTCCGCCTGATAAGGCCACACACAAAAATAGTCTGTTTACGGTAACCCGACCGACCCTATTTTTTTCGCGCGACCCTAGACTTTTTTTTGGCATTTGGGGAAAAAAAAATAACGTAAAAATATGTTTTTTTGGAGAAAAAAATTTTTTAAAAAATCCCCACCTACCGACCCTATTTTTTTGGGCCTATGTTACCGTAAACAGACCTATTTTTTTGGCCTAAAGACAGTATGCTGTCACTATATTTCTACCTCATGCAATTGTAGGTAGGGCAATTAAAACCAACATGCCTCTTGTCTTGTCCGTTCAGCAGTATCCGGGCAGACAGACGCGAGAGACAGAGACAGAGACAGACAGAGACAGTGAGAGAGAGATAACTTTAGACACGCACATACAAAGAAAAAGAGATAGCGAAAGTCGCCACGCACGCACGTGTACACACACACACACACACACACACACACACACACGCACACACACAAACACGCTCATACACATACCCTGATACACCATCACCCTTGGCTCGATTTCCAATCGATCTAAAAACATTTAGACAAAACTTTACTAAATGTAAAAACGCGCAGGAAAAGGAAAAGGAAGGGGGGGGGGGGAGAGTAATACATAGCGCATCTGACTTTGTTTTATATTTTTTTCTGGACGCACTATACCGCCTCTGAGCAAGCACACGCAGCACCAAAGAAGAGAAAAAAAAATACCAGGCGCAAAAATCAACATCGTACGGGGCAGAGGAAAGAAAATCAAACACGTGGCGCCCTCTAGGATGGTGCAGCCACGCTTCTTCAGCGAGCAGAAGCGAGTTTTATCAAATTATGTTTCTATAAATCACTCCGCCCTCTCTGACGAGTTTTGGGCAAATCGAGTGAGCCTCTCCACAGTAAGTTTGCTTTCCGCGACAGTCCGGGGAGGTAATTGCAAAGAAACCGAGACGGTGCGTGCTACTAATTGAACAAACCGCGTCTCCCTGCTAGGGGAAATATCAAACCCGCGTTCTAGTCGCAGGAGCGGACAACCCAATTTGCATGCGCTAACGGCGTAAAGGGAGGCAAGTGGCAATCGTAGCGGGAAGTAAACATGGGAGGGTCTGGACAGAGTTGCCGGCCGTGCGTCAGAACAAGAGTTTCCTTTCCTTGCCGCACTGACCTGTCAATTCGGGCATGAAGGGGGGTTGGAAATGGTGCTGAAGGAAGAATGTTTCACCAGAAATTGAATTTCGGTGATATGCTTTGATTTATTTATTTATTTTTTTTTTTTTTTTTTTTTTTTTTTTTAACCTTCGCCGGTGGTCGTGGGTCCATGTGGACCCAGAAGGGTGTTTAATTGCAAATATCTCTGAAACTAGTTGGAATTTTTTAATGAGCTTTTAAGAATGCCTCAGGCACCTAAAAAGCTTTTATGTCCTACAATTTCAGAGAGAAGTAATTAAAAAATAAAAGGTCATATTTAGACTACAAACATCGTGGGGCCGTGCAGACCCATGTTTCTCAAATAAGGAAATGAGAAGCATTGGTCCGCACGGCCCCACGATGACTTCCGTGTGTAGTCGATAACCCGGACGGGCGAAGGCTAAGGCTTGAATAACATCTGGTCATCAACTCAACTCCTTCGTGGGACGTTCCCAAGACTAATTTAAACCCCAAAAAATAGAATTTAAGGAAATAGTTTGAAATAGCAAATGTGAAAAGATATATATATAGAGAATACTACATATGCTTTGATTTAAATCACCCGTTGTCAGCTTTTCTGTCCATCATCGTTCATAACCTGAGAATAAATATTGATATTGCTGCCATACCTGAGAAGAACAAGAAATTCCTATGAGGTAGGAAAAACACCCCCGTCAAAGGGAAATAACCTTCTCAGTTGGTGGCAGTGACTGAGTGAGAATGGTTATTTCCCTTTGACCATGAAGATGTCCCTGTATAAGTCCTTGTATAATTTTAATCCACCAATAACTCCCTAACCGTGTGTTTGACTGGTCCCAATGTTTGTAAGGACCGTCTCAGGAATGTATAGAACCTGTTCACCAAGTTTGGTGACGATCGGTCCGTTCATTCTTGAGATCTATATGCGAACACAAACACACAAACACACAAACAAACACACAAACAAACACCCAAACAAACACATCGAGCGAAACCTATACACACCCCTATACCGGGGGTGTAAATATTGACATTGCGTGCATAAAGCACTCCACGATTCCAGGGAAGCAATGGTCCATGAAATATGTTACAAGAGAAGAGCTGTGCTGTATGTGGCAGGTATCCTGACCGTTTGATGATTTAAAGATGCAGCACCCCAATTTATCTCCAGTGATATGTGCACCGACAAGTGATAACTGTGGATCATCGTGAACGAAAGTGCGCAAGAAAATCGGCTTGAGCGTAATACGCATGAGGGGTGTTAACGCAGGAATCGATCATTTCCAGCTTGTTCCGTCTTGACGTCTACGTTACTTTGCTTTTTCTTAACAGATCGGCTGTTGTTGTTCGTTAGACATTTCTTGTATCAGTTGTCTTAGAAATGTGTCACTGTTTAGTTGTTGTTCTTGTCAATAATGCTGCTGCAACAGCTACTAATGATGATTTGGTATTTGGTATATCTAATTGTCCTTTGGGAATTTCCTCAAGAAATTGTGGGGGGCTGTCCCTGGGGGGGGGGGGGGGGCAGCGTGCAGGGACAGAGTCGAGTTAAACATTTCTTTTTGTTTGTCTTGTGTGCGTGTATGAATGTTTTT
>NC_090259.1:12825614-12845614 GCF_037325665.1 Littorina saxatilis
GGGGTGTAAAGAGACTGCCAACGGTTTGTTTTTTTCAACAATTTGCTCATCTTGCCTGACTGCAACCCTCTTGTTTGTTTTGTTCTTCTGTATGCGTATACATCATGCCATCGTATTCCTTTTATCATTCATTCGCTTGCGGCTTCGTGGCAGGCGGAAGAAAAAATCAGCCAGATAAGTTTTCGTTATTGTTTGTCTGTGCACTTAAAAGACCGTTGGGTCGATATATTTGTGAATGTATTGTTTTGTCAATAACAAACGTTCCAACAACCTACCTTTCTTGTTTTTTGATTCGTTGATTGCTTAGTTTTTCGACGACATGGAAAGACCATTAACTTGAACTCTTTCGTTGGGAGTTGGCCCCACACCAAACGGAGCCCAGTCTTGGAACGAGACATCTCCTCTTTTCTTTTGCATACTCTTGGCTTTCTTAGGCCAAAAAAAAAAAAAGGTCTGTTTACGGTAACCCGACCGACCCTATTTTTTTCGCGCGACCCTAGACTTTTTTTTGGCATTTGGGGAAAAAAAAAAAAAAAAAAAAAATCTTATGGGTTTTTTTTGCAAAATAACGTAAAAATATGGTTTTTTGGGAAAAAAAAAGAAAAAAAATCCCGACCTACCGACCCTATTTTTTTGGCCTATGTTACCGTAAACAGACCTATTTTTTTTTTGGCTTTCTTACCTTGTCAATCCTGTTCCTCCAGAAAGTCATTTTTAAAGAATTGGTCGAGAACATATACAGAGAATAAGATTGATTCTGAATCGGTCTTGGATGAGCCCCTGGGTTCTCGAGACAAGTCACATCAACCACCACGGGTCACTCAAGATTTGTTCCACAAATATATCTCCCCATAGAAGTGGACCCCAGGACTGTGCCAAGCAGATTCAGACGGTGATGGCCGAAGTAATGGCGAGGAGCTGGGTGACCCAGACTGTACCTGGACAGAGGGAGACACACCAGCAAGCTTAGATGACGTCACTCATCCAGGTGGGTAGAATGACGTCAGCGTTTATGTTTTGTGTTTTTATTGTCGTTTTGTGTGTTTGTGTGTTTGTTTTATCTTTCGGTCGCTGAAAGTTGCTTGTCCTTGTCTGTCATCAGCGGAACGCGCCTGCATGTGTTTGAATTTCTTTTCCCTCGCCTGATGTGTTGGATTATTTTGTGATTGTTCCTTGTCATGATTGTTTTTATTAGTCTCTCCGTTTAAATTTATTTTCAGTTATTTGTGTTTAGGGGACTACGTTTCGTTCGTTGTGTGTGTGTGTGCGTGTGTGTGTATGTGCGTGTGTGCGTGTGCGTGTGTGTGTGTGTGTGTTTTCGTGTGGCTCTGTCTACCTGTCTGTCCGTTTGCACCGGTTTTCAGCTAGACCTTGAAAACTCACTTTTACCAATAGTCCAGAGAATATGAAGAATTCAGTTAACGTAGTTTGTTGCCAAGGTTATGTCAGTCGAGGTAGTCACGTGGGTTGCCCCTGACTACTGCATTAGCTCCCCTTGCAGCTGGGATCAGCCATTGGACGCCGTCTTCACAGCCGCTGTTATCTCCCCTGACCCTACAACTGTCGGCCGGAAAGTGGCACGCCGACTTTTTACGACATTGATAATGCCCCTTGCCTCATCATCACGCCGTTTTTCGGCAATTTGTCCGCTGTTTACGACAACCGTTGCGGGGGAACGAGGCGTCTGAAGATTGGTTGGAAAATAAAGATGGCGAAAAGAGGCCACGGCTTGGCGGCCATTTGTAACCCTGTGCGGAGAAACAAAACGATAAATCCACTGGCTGTTGATTGATTCTGAGCGGAGCACGTGCGCAACGAATCGCAACATTGCGCTTTGATGTCCCGTGCTGAACATTTTCTTTTTTTTCCTTCTTTTCTGTAAAATAATCTTGTCCACGATTTCTTGATTTGCAAAGTTGCAGCGAATAAAACGGTTTTACATGTGTAACAGAGGTCAAGACACTCATTTTCCGTTGAAAACCTTATAGTTATACGGTATGATGCTACCAATTCAGATAAAATTGCAATGGTAACGGAGGCGTTGATGTCAAAAAGGCACATGCGTGGCCCGAGGAAACAAGAGTATCGCAAACCACATGCGCACACACACGCACGCCAGCACACACACACACACTCACACACACACGCCGGCACGCAAGCACGTACCCATGAACGCACGCACGATCGCGCGCACACACACACACACACACACACACACACACACACACACACACACACACACACACACACACACAATGACAAACAGGCGCACGGGAGATAGTTACAGAGTAAATGGACCTTGTGTAATAGACATGCGTTATTGGTTGGTTTTTTACCATCAGTGTATTCCCATTTCTTTCTCTTACTTTCCTTTTATCTTGTTTTTTCCTATTCTTTTTCTTTTTCTTCTTTTTTTCTTCTCTTCCTGAGATTCTTTTTTGTGTGATGTTTTCCTTGACGTGCCTGGAAGACTTAGTGCCACATAACAAACAGCGTTAATGGAAGTCGTCTTTTCCTTTTTAGTCTCCCGGGAATGTGCTTCAACGTGAGAACACGGTTTCTAACACACTCACTGAGGGACAGACAGAAGGGGTGATTTGTGTATACAAGACTTTCTTGGATTAGAGTCGAGTCACGTTAACTTTTGAAATGTCTTCGACTTCAGAATATTTCCAATATGTTTAAAAAAATTTTTTTAAAAAGACACACAAAAAAGACCTAGTCCATTCGAAGTGTTTTGTTTCAGATGCAGCCCATCACCACAATTAACAAAAGAACACATCAAAGCAAAAATGGAATTTAACGTAATTGAATCATTGGTCATTTGAATGATGTTATTGTCACAATAATACAGTTAATAGGTAATGAACAATGCTATGGGGATCATTCTTCAAATCACTCACTGAAACCCTATGCATGAGTGTATACATACAGAAACATCTACGGCACACAATTAAAGCTTCAACTTATTGGCTTAATTACAACCTATATAACTTCATCTACAAACACAAAGCTTCAAAACGCTTACTTGCAAAATATTCTATGCGGGAAGGAGTGTGGTTTTAACTCTCATTGGACATTACCAGCAAATAGTGTGAGAATAATGCTCCCACACTCGGTTATACCACTTACCACCACAGAACTTATATTACACACACACACTCTCTCTCCCTCTCTCTCTCTCTCTCTCTCTCTCTCTCTCTCTCTCTCTCTCTCTCTCTCTCTCTCTCTCAGTCTCTATCTCTCTCTCTCAGTCTCTATCTCTCTTTCTTACAAACAGACACACACACACACACACACAAGTTTACATACGCACGCATACACGAACGCATGCACGCACGCACCCACTAACACACACACACACACACACACACACACATGCACACACACACACACACACTCACACACACACACACACACACACACACACACACACACACACACACACACACACACACACATAACACAACAGTAACACGCTCCGCGTTTCGTTTTGTTTACAGTAAGCCTACTGCCAGTACTGGTACTCGCCATGCTTCTTCGCAGCAGTTTCAAAATGGCGCCCCGAACGCTTACGGAAATTGCCGGAACATACCGAAGAGGCGCTTGTCCCTTCTGTCTAATATAAGTTCTGTGCTTACCACAGCCTGTCTGCCAGGGTTGTGTAGCTCGAAGCGAAAGTTTGTGAAATCTAAACGGGTGAGAACAAACCGCGAAATCTGATCCGTTGGAATCACAACAAAATTAATCTCAATTTCAACCATTCCAACATCGCGTTTAAATTCCCGCCCGGTCGGCAACTTTCTCGTGACCCTGGTCAACAAACGTCGTGGGAATAAAATCCCATGCATGTCTGTGTGTCTTGTTTTCACTCGCCTGCGAGAAGAGACATCTCGACGCCAATTTTATTTTCTTGACTTGTGTAGATAATGGGCTGTAGTGTTGTTTATTCCCTCGAGGACTGAAGGAACAGGACTGGAATTAACACCGCAAAAAAATTCAGAACAATGGTGACTGCGCGTGAGAGCGAGAAATAAAAAGACCAAAAAAATACGAAGACGATACGAATAACAAAGTACGACGTGGAAGACCCCAGTGTTCGAAACGTTGTACTTTGTTATTCGTATCGTCTTCGTTAAACACGTGAGTACAGTATATTTTGGTCTTTGTATCGCAAACATGCGTTACAAAATTAATACAGTTTGCTGAAGACACATAAACGTTCCAATAGCATAACTCTCTTGGATTTTTACATTTAGTCAAGTTTTGACTAAATGTTTTAACATAGAGGGGCAATCGAGACGAGGGTCGTGGTGTGTGTGTTATGTGTGTGTGTGTCTGTCTGTCTGTCTGTGTGTGTGTGTGTCTGTCTGTCTGTCTGTCTGTCTGTCTGTCTGTCTGTGTGTGTGTGTGTGTGTGTGTGTGTGTGTGTGTGTGTGTGTGTGTGTGTGTGTGTGTGTGTGTGTGTGTGTGTGTGTGTGTGTGTGTGTGTGTAGAGCGATTCAGAGTAAACTACTGGACCGATCTTCATGACACTTTACATGAGAATTCCTGGGAATGATATCCCCAGACTTTGTTTTCAATTTGTTCGATAAATGTATTTTCGCCTTACGCGACTTGTTTTTATTTTTAAAGACACAGTCCTTTCCGTGCAAAACTGTTATGCTCTCACTAATTTGAGATCTGCCGTGACCTTTACATTTGACAAGACCATCCCTCCGCTAGGACACATACCAAGATATCAACGTCATTTTTTTTTTTCTTTTCTTTTTCTTACACCTGTTCCCTTGTCCCGTTGTGCTCTCACACCGCCCCGTCCCTGCACTCGCTGCTCCAACCACCTCTGAATTTCGTTCCGCTGCCAGACTTGTCGATTTTACAGACGCTCCAGGGGGGGATGTCGGTTCGCTGCGGTAGGCTACCCTCGGAAGACGACACTGCACTTCTGCTGAGTCACTTCGACGGTGTTCAGTAGTGGGTCTCTCCCGAGCTAACGGACGCAGCCTACTACCTACTATCAACGTCATTTCTGCTTCCTGTGCAAACCTTTGGATTAATTACACTCTTAAAAGCCACCACTGGAAGCATGGTTTTACGGAATAATATTAAAGCGTGACCAAATCTGAGACTGTGAGCTGAGTCGTTTACACGGGAATGACTGTGCCTTTAAAGAACATACAGTCACAAGCAATTACCGCAGAAAGCACTGTGGCCTAGTGGTAAGGCGTCCGCCCCGTGATCGGGAGGTCGTGGGTTCGAACCCCGGCCGGGTCATACCTAAGACTTTAAAATTGGCAATCTAGTGGCTGCTCCGCCTGGCGTCTGGCATTATGGGGTTAGTGCTAGGACTGGTTGGTCCGGTGTCAGAATAATGTGACTGGGTGAGACATGAAGCCTGTGCTGCGACTTTTGTCTTGTGTGTGGCGCACGTTATATGTCAAAGCAGCACCGCCCTGAAATGGCCCTTTGTGGTCGGCTGGGCGTTAAGCAAACAAACAAACAAACCGCAGAAAGCTAAATACCCTAGAAAAGAGAATAACACAGCGTGTGTGTGTGTGTGTGTGTGTGTGTGTGTGTGTGTGTGTGTGTGTGTGTGTGTGTCTGTGTGTCTGTGTGTGTGTGTGTGTGTGTGTCTGTGTGTCTGTGTGTGTGTGTGTGAGAGAGAGTGTGAGAGTGTTAGTATGCTTCCGAGCGTGCGTGTCTGTGGTGTCTGCCTGTCTGTCTGTGTCGGTGTGAGCGTGCGTGCGTGAGTGATTGTGTGTGTGCGCGCGCGTTCCCAACTCGTCACTCTGATGAAGTCAATCTGTTGCTGTCAGCCACATATAACGGGTCCCATTTTTGTCAGCTGGTTGGAATATTTTGCATCCAATAACAATTTTGTTCAGAAAAAAAACAACAGTACGGTGAAAAACACGCTACTATCCATTCCTCAGCTATATATACATGTATATATATCCGCTTGCATTGAGCGCTAGCTGTCTTCGTGATTCTTAATATGATGGTGTCAGGACTGAAGGAACACTTTGACCTTTGTCTGGTATCGTCTGGCCCGACGGACCTATCTCAGCCATCTTAGGGTGGTCGTGTTTCCGCAGTGTGGCCTGACTGGATTTTATCTTTGGTGGCCTTGGGGGCTGATCTTGACCTTTTGGACACTACGCGTTTGTGTCATTATCTGTGTGTCATTATCTGTGTGTCTTTCATGCTAACCTACATGCTTCGTCCCTTTCCCACGTTTAAGAGTGTTCGTTGAAAAATGATTGTATTTGGTGTAAACATTTATGAGTGTTTGTTGAGACAAAATCGTTACTTAGTGTTAGCATATATGAGTGTTTGTTGAAACAAAATCGTTACTTAAGTGGAAGCATTTATGAGTGTGTTTTGCACAACATTTTACTTGGTGTAAGCATTTATGAGTATTTGTTGGAACAAAAGTGTAACTTGGTGTGAACATTTATGAGTGTTTGTTGAGACAAAATCGTTACTTAGTGTTAGCATATATGAGTGTTTGTTGAAACAAAATCGTTACTTAAGTGGAAGCATTTATGAGTGTGTTTTGCAAACAATTTTGCTTGGTCTACTATGATTACTTCGTATTTAACCAATTACTAGTAATTGTTGAGTGTTTCTTGTGACAAAATGGTTACATTATATAAAAATGCATTGATGTTTGTTGAGACAGAAAGATTATTATATAAAGAAATTATGAGTGTTTGTTTAGACACATTCTTTACTTGAAATAAACATTGACGAGTGTTTGTTGAGACAATAAAGGTCACTTGGTATAAACTTTTAGAAATGTCTTGTGAGATAAAACGGTTATTGAGCTTAAACAGATGTAACCGAGTGCCGAAACACTACGATCACCTCGGGAGGCGAAGTGCAATCAAACAGGATTGAAAATGTTAGGGCTAATTATTTAGCCCTATAAAAACTGTTATGCAAACCCGAAGGTTTCCATGAACATACAGACAATCGGAAACCACCAGACCCCATCACAAACAGAATTCCACAATCAACAGGTGTTGACTTAAAGGCCAACAACTCGGGTGCAGAGTCTGCTGTGAAAGGAGCGGTAGCCTCCCCTGTCACACAGAAAAGAGCGAACAAAGAATATAGAGAAGAAGGTTTTCTCCAAGCGACATTTCATGTGGTCAAGCTAACAGTTTGATGTCCTAAACAATCTGATTTTGCAAAGAGACTGCATGCACTTTGTCGCGTGTGCAAAAAAAGTGCATCTGATTGATCTCGTCTCACTTGGCACGATATCATTGATAGAAATTGCCTCCTTCGAAAAAAAGCGTCAACCTTCGTCATCATTGGAGTAACACCGATCGACATAACGCGGTTTTGTAATGGGGGGGGGGGGGGGGGGGAGGGGGAATAAACGGTAAAAATTGACTTCACTTGTTGTAGATGCTGGCATTCAGCAAAAACAAGATTGAAACTTATTTTGATGTGATACTATTATAGTCCAAAACGTTTGTAAACGAAGTCGAATGAAAAATTATCAGTGCGGACGGTTTTATGTTGCAGGTATTTGTCAGCCACTGAGTTCTCCCGCCTGCCGGAAGTCCAACAATTGGTTGAAGTGCACGCCGGGAAATTTTGAATGCGATGCGTTTGAAGACAAAGGTAAGCCACCTGGCACTGTTTAGTTGCACAGAGACGTTATTGGCATGCATCTGTACTAATATATAAGCTTATATCTTTGCTCTAGTGTAAAACGCTCCCAGATACTCTTGAACTTTAGTGTGTTAAATTCATAGCTCAGAATCATTCAGAGGCATCTAAGCCTCCAAATTTGCAGAACCTGCACTTGTAAGTATAACAAGTAATTTTAGATCCCTTTGAAGTCACGGAATGAACTGTACCTTAGTGTACGATTGCATTTCGTTTAAATGCGTCAAAGGCGGAATTATCCGTGCAATGCGACAGGGGACATAACGCTATCGTGTAAATGATGTCCCTTGGTTGAAAACGTACGCGTTTTCGCGTCATTTTCGTCGATCAAACAACCAAATTAATTAATTAAGCTCAAGTTTGGAGCTCAATCCGTCAATTAATGTCACGACAAATGTTCTTTGGCTTGTTTACAGGGACTTGTATCAAAAATAAGTAAAGAATGCCACTAAATTTTGTGCTATGAATTTAACACACTAAAGTTCAAGATTACCTGCTTCCACAAAGAAAGAAAGAATGAAATCACATATAAAACTTTGAGGAACGTTTAAAGCAATGTGGAGATAAAAAAAAACCTGGCAGTTCAAAACCAATGCCGTTACCGGATTGATTAACCGGCACGGTTGGCCTAGTGGTAAGGCGTCCGCCCCGTGATCGGGAGGTCGTGGGTTCGAACCCCGGCCGGGTCATACCTAAGACTTTAAAATTGGCAATCTAGTGGCTGCTCCGCCTGGCGTCTGGGATTATGGGGTTAGTGTTAGGACTGGTTGGTCCGGTGTCAGAATAATGTGACTGGGTGAGACATGAAGCCTGTGCTGCGACTTCTGTCTTGTGTGTGGCGCACGTTATATGTCAAAGCAGCACCGCCCTGATATGGCCCTTCGTGGTCGGCTGGGCGTTAAGCAAACAAACAAACAAACAAACCGGATTGATTGTGTGGACGTATTTTGTTTAAAATTCACCGAGTGCTTTGTGCTTATCTTTTGACAAGGGATACAAAGCGGTCCTTCTTCACGGCTGATATTTAAGTCACATTTTCTCTGAAGCCAACTGATTTGCCGTATATCTTTGGACAGCAGTTAGATAGACGTTTCACCTTTTTCTTTTTCTTTTCAGATCTGCAGAATATGACATTACGACTTCCGCCCACACCAGTTCCGGCGGAAGTGACGACGTACTCATGCATGTTGTTTCGGCTGCCGGATGACGACAGTTTCCACTTGGTTGCCACGCAACCGTTGCTAAACAACACACGCGTTGTGCATCACATGCTCTTGTTCGGATGTCGAGATGACGGTAAGTAACTACAATCGTTTACACCATCGGTATTTTAGTATGGGGATAATATTGTGTAAGAAAAGTGAATGCAATAGAAGCAGCAACGTGCCAATACTGCCGGTATGAGTGAAATGAAGAAAGGGCGGAAGAGAGAAACGGAGAAAGAAAGAAGATGTGTAAATATTGCTCATGCAACCATCCCTGGTCTTTGATTTGAAACTAGGAAAAACATTCGCAGATATTCTGTAATATGTATTCCAGTCTCCGCCGTTTTCAACTTGCACATAAATCACATGCATGTGGCTTTCACTTCGACAACCTGTGAGCCTGGAAGCAGCCATACCGTTGGAGATTGAATCTTAATTGTATAATTCTCAGTCAGTAAATGCGTAATGCTATCTTCTGTTGGCTTTCAAGTAGCCGTAACCCCGTCCTCTCCTGTATAAATCTGTAGCATCTCTGGACATTTAAACTTTCAATTGGCAGGCAGTTCGCCGTGCCGCTGTGAGATATGGTGTCTAAACTATATCATTCGCAGTCTATACATCTGTCATGCTACTTTCGATGTGTTTCGCCCAGACAGCAGTTAGGCCTCCACGCAGCCGTACCGTAGTTGTTCTCTTCTTCAGCGTTTGATGTTGATGCTCGTACGAAATACTCCGTCACGTAATAGCCGATGTCGGCTCCTGTGACGAAATCCCCACGAACTACCCCCAGTGGGAACCCAGATCCAAGTTCTGACGTGATCGAAAAGTAAACTGTCTTTCGGAGGTCGTCGACAGGTTCTTAGAGGTTTTTTTATGCAAGGGTGTATACATCTGGCAAAACCTGCTGAGGTACTGTCTCTAAACACGGATAGCTCTGGAGAATGTGCTTTGGGAGATAGTGTCCTAATTTTATTACTTGCAAGCAATAAATGTTTTGTTCTTGTTTTTCACAATCTGCGGGCCTGCAATGAGCCGTGCCGCTGTGAGAGAGTGTCTAAATTTTATAAAAAACGCTGGCGCTGGACCCGAGTACTCTTCAGACTGGCTCGCTCCCCCAGTATGAAAGTTTTTGTCTTGTGCACGTGGATTTAAAAAAAAAAATTTTAATTTATTTTACACAATTAAAAAAATTATTACAGTAAAATAAAACATTAAAACGTTCATAATAAACAATAGTAAACAATAATTAAAAAAAAAAATAGACCGCCCATGCCGGGAATCGAAACCGGATCCCTTTGGCTATAGTCGGAAACGCTTTCCTCCAAGCCAACAAATCTGACATTGGCCAGTGAACTCAAATGGCTATAATCCTCGCGCAGTGGTACACGCACGCAAAGCACGCACGCACGCAAAGCCTGGTACGGTGTCGCAGGCTTGACTGGGTTTATCAGCCGAACGGCTGTTCTGACCCACCGCGAATTGCGCCCTCCGTTAAGAGTCGTTTTTGTGGAATATTTCGCATTTAGGTCCCAGGTAACATTATGAAGTTTTAATACGATCAATCGGACCTATTATCAAGTTAGTGTATCAACTTTTGAACGAACTGCGCCCAGTAGTTTCCCAGCAATAAGCTGTTAAGTCGAGACAGACACACAGACACACAATTAAAGTCTGCTGGACCCTAGTACTGCGTACTCGGGGATAATTTGTAATCAATGAGTGCATAATGCAATCTTCTTTGGGTTTTTGTCTCACTCAGACAAGCTGCAGACTTCCAAACAGCCGTACCGCTGTGAGATGGTGCCCCACGCCAAGTGTCAAGAGGTCATCGTGACCTGGACCATCGGTATCCAAGGCGACTGTCTACACAAGGACGCCGGCTTCCGCTTGGGCAAGCATGGCTACAAAGTGGTGGCCTTGCAGGTAACTGAATAAATTTGATGTGTTGTTGGTGGTTGTGGAGGTGTTGGTAGTGGAGGTTGTGGTGGAGGTTGTGGTGGTGGTAGCTGGCTACCGGTTAAGGAAACATGGTGGTGGTTTTGCAGTTAACTGAATAAAGTTGATGTGGTGTTGGTGGAGGTGGTGGTGGTGGCGATATTGGTGATAGGGGTGGTATGTTGCTTCCGCTTGGGCAAGCATGTCTACAAGGTGGTGGCCTTGCAGGTAACTGATAAAAGTAGATGTGTTGTTGTTGTTGTTGTTGTTTGTGGTGGTGGTGGTGGTGGTGGTGGTGGTGGCTTGCTTCCGCTTGGGTAAGCATGGTAACAAGGAGATGGCCTTACGGGTAAATGAATAAAGTTATGTTATTCTTGGTGGTTGTGGAGTTATTTGTGGTGTTGTTGGCGGTGGTGGTAGCTTGCTTCCTTGTGGGGACATATGGCTACGAGACCGTCGACTTAAAGGGTATCTGTGTTGTTGTGTTGTTGACATTTTTCATTTTAAGATTTGGTCTTAAAAGGTTTTATATATAAATGTTTAAGGTCAAAGATATAATGATTTAAACATTTCATTTTCTTGAACGCTCTCTAAATCCAGAAAGTACTTTGTTTTATTTCACGCACAGATAACCAAACGGGCGCAAGCTCAAGCATTTCTAAAAGCGTAAATAATTATGTGCTTTGGTATATAAGTATTACTTTACCATGTCCTGAGTTTGTGGCTGTTTTCTAATAAGAAAAAGAAAGGTTTTATTTGCGGACAGAACTTAATTCCTTATAAATCTGTGTTTTCAGGTTCATTGGAACAACCCAGACAAGGCTTCCGACTTCACGGATTCTTCAGGTCTTGTGATCCATTTCACACCAAACCTTCGCAAGTACGATGCTGGCATTCTCGTCTTCGGACATCTCTACTTACAGGTATTTTCTGTTTTAATTTGGCAATGAGCGGTCATGTGAAAGAACAATTAGCAATAACTGTAATAAGCGCTTCATAGAGAAATCAAATGACGTGCTTTATGAAGCTCATGTGTACTTGCTTTTTCGCTATCAACAGTTATGTCTGTGATGGCCTTTCTCGGTCTGTCTGTTCCAGTCATTTGTGACCCTCCACCACGAAATGAGTCGCATGTCACCTCGCGCGGTTCTGCGCTAGGCTTGATATAAGTCCGGGGAGTGTCTGGTAACAGTGTGAGGGTCACCTTAGTCACAGGCTTATAACGCAAACAGTTTTCGCTCTTTTCTAAAACGGGTTTCACCACTGGATAGAGCAAAAAACTCTGCAGGAAAATGTAAAAATATGAAAATCATGCAAAGGTGACATGTGACTCATTCCGTGGTGGAGGGTCACATTTTATTCTGGTTTAGTCTCCAATAAGAGTAATGTTTTTTTTACCCGCTCTTTCCTACATTGGCCTACCATGAACAGAGCAATGTTTTCGCCTATGCCCAAATTCGACCCGTGAATTTACACATTTTACGAAAGATTTATGTTGTTTTTAATGCTTAGATCTGAACTTGTTTATTGTCCTTTAAACAATTACGACATGATGATTCCCTTTAATTGTGGAGTCCTTTCTTTCCGCCCCTTTAACTTACTGTAGACAAGGCATAGGTTACAATTCATACGGCTATACACCGAATGTGGTATGACACTATCGTAGCTTCATAATTTGACATTACTTAGCGACACTGTACTAGTCTTTCGGTGAACAGAACTCAAAATTGCGGACAGGAACACTGTATGCTATGTAGTGCTAAAAGGCCGTTTTTATATTTAGTCAAGTTTTGACTAAATATTTTAACGTAGAGGGGGGAATCGAGACGAGGGTCGTGGTGTATGTGTGTGTGTGTGTGTGTGTGTCTGTGTGTGTGTGTAGAGCGATTCAGACTAAACTACTGGACCGATCTTTATGAAATTTGACATGAGAGTTCCTGGGTATGAAATCCCCGAACGTTTTTTTCATTTTTTTGATAAATGTCTTTGATGACGTCATATCCGGCTTTTCGTGAAAGTTGAGGCGGCACTGTCACGCCCTCATTTTTCAACCAAATTGGTTCAAATTTTGGTCAAGTAATCTTCGACGAAGCCCGGGGTTCGGTATTGCATTTCAGCTTGGTGGCATAAAAATTAATTAATGACTTTGGTCATTAAAAATCGGAAAATTGTAAAAAAAAATAAAAATTTATAAATCGCTCCAAATTTACGTTTATCTTATTCTCCATTATTTGCTGATTCCAAAAACATATAAATATGTTATATTCGGATTAAAAACAAGCTCTGAAAATTAAATATATAAAAATTATTATCAAAATTAAATTGTCCAAATCAATTTAAAAACACTTTCATCTTATTCCTTGTCGGTTCCTGATTGCAAAAACATATAGATATGATATGTTTGGATTAAAAACACGCTCAGAAAGTTAAAACAAAGAGAGGTACAGAAAAGCGTGCTATCCTTCTTAGCGCAACTACTACCCCGCTCTTCTTGTCAATTTCACTGCCTTTGCCATGAGCGGTGGCCTGACGATGCTACGAGTAAAATGGCATTGCGTTCAGTTTCATTCTGTGAGTTCGACAGCTACTTGACTAAATATTGTATTTTCGCCTTACGCGACTTGTTTGTCTTTGTGTAAATACAACAAGTCGCGTAAGGCGAAAATACAATATTTAGTCAAGTAGCTGTCGAACTCACAGAATGAAACTGAACGCAACGCAACGCAGCAAGACCGTATACTCGTAGCATCGTCACTCCACCGCCCGTGGCAAAGGCAGTGCACGTGGAATTGACAAGAAGAGCGGGGTATTCGTTGCGCTGAGAAGGATAGCACGCTTTTCTGTACCTCTCTTCGTTTTAACTTTCTGAGCGTGTTTTTAATCCAAACATATCATATCGATATATTTTTGGAATCAGGAACCGACAAGGAATAAGATGAAAGTGTTTTTAAATTGATTTCGAAAAAAAAAATTTGATAATAATTTTTATATATTTAATTTTCAGAGCTTGTTTTTAATCCGAATATAACATATTTATATGTTTTTGGAATCAGCAAATAATGGAGAATAAGATAAACGTAAATTTGGATCGTTTTATAAATTTTTATTTTTTTTACAATTTTCAGATTTTTAATGACCAAAGTCATCAATTAATTTTTAAGCCACCAAGCTGAAATGCAATACCGAACCCCGGGCTTCGTCGAAGAGTACTTGACCAAAATTTCAACCAATTTGGTTGAAAAATGAGGGCGTGACAGTGCCGCCTCAACTTTCACGAAAAGCCGGATATGACGTCATCAAAGACATTTATCAAAAAAATGAAAAAAACGTTCGGGGATTTCATACCCAGGAACTCTCATGTCAAATTTCATAAAGATCGGTCCAGTAGTTTAGTCTGAATCGCTCTACACACACACACACACAGACAGACAGACGCACATACACCACGACCCTCGTTTCGATTCCCCCTCGATGTTAAAATATTTAGTCAAAACTTGACTAAATACAAAAATGGAAACTGCTTCAGTGCAAAATTGCGTTGAACCACGATTGACAACAAGAATAAATGTCGTTTACGACACATTATTATAAGTTAACTTTATTTTCGAGGCAGCGTAGAAGTATTCCGCACTGTAGAGGTAGCTGTGATTCCATAAATTTAAAAATATGACTCGGCGCAGGGCGTTTTCATCGTTTTCTTATCTTATCTTATCTTATCTTATCTTATCTCATTGGCAAGCATGATTTTCTGAAGCGGCGGTGTATCTCTGAGAACCAAAAATGGGTAGTGCCGATCGTACTGTATGGCAGCTCGCTTTCCCCATGAACAAAGCAATCCAAGTATCCATGAGGGTAAACTCACAGGACTATATGGTATATATCTTCTCTTCTCTTCTCTTCTCTTCTCTTCTCTTCTCTTCTCTTCTCATCTCATCTCATCTCATCTCATCTCATCTCATCTTATATCATCGCATCTTAACTTACTCATCTCATCTTAACTTACTCATCTCATCTTAACTTACTCATCTCATCGTAACTTACTCATCTCATCTCATCTTAACTTACTCATCTCATCTCTTCTCATCTGAACTTCCTCATCACATCTCAAGAAAAGGCGTAGCTTTAAATCTTAATTCTTGTTAAATAAAGTTCAATTCAATTCATCTCATCTCATCTCATCTCATCTCACCTTATCTTTCAGATCGACCCCCTGACCGGAGGCAGCAGCAACAGCAGCGGTTCAGGGCTGAAGCAGTACAGCTCCGCGTGTCCACAGCACTGCATGAAAGAGATGTTCAACTCCACCATCTACATCACCACCGCCATCAACCACATGCACCACCTCGGTATGATAAACTAAGGCAACAACTCTCAACAAAATCTTCACTATCATCCCCATTTTGAAATACCGCAACAACAGTTTTCCAGAACTATAACACGATCGTATGTGGGTTGTTTTTTTGCATGTCTGTCCAGTGTGTTGTCAGCCCACATAGCATATTAACCCTACCTGTCCCAAGATATAGGCCAACAGGTCCGAAGAGGACGTTAAAACTAATTAGTCAGTAGGCCTCGGTGTTAGGCTGCTGCACCTTTGATTGGCTGAGCGATTGATTGCTTGATTGACTGATTGATTGATTGATCGGTTGATTGATTGATTGATGGATTCTGTGATTGATTCAGTGATTGGTTGATTGATTGATCGGTTGGTGGGTTGGTTGGTTGGTTGATTGATGGAATATGAGAAACAATGGGACAAATGTTGTCTTTTGTTGATGGGAACGTTCTTTGCTTGTTGGTTAGAAAGTCGGTTAGTGGGTTGGTTGGCAAGCTGGTTTGAACCAACGGGGGACCCACCCCCTTCTGTCTCTTGTTGTATTCGTTCATACCTCCTCCTCCTCCCCCTCCATCACCGTGTACCCCTCCTCGTTTCAAACGATTCGCAATACACGGCCACGGGACTGAACTATAGCATTCTAAGGTGACAAGTGTTGGTTCCCCGGTCACCAAATGTGTGGCGTTAATGCATGATAGAGTTCTTACCCTGATCAAGATGGTCCGTTCATTGTTCGAGCCTCTATGTTGTTGTTGTTGTTCTTGTTCTTGTTCTTGTTCTTGCTCTTGCTTCTGCCGCTGCTGCTACTGCTATTGTTCTTTTTCTTGTTCTTCTTGTTGTTGCTGTTGTTGTCGCATTTGTTCTTCTTGTTACACCCCCGGTATAGGGGTGTGTATAGGATTCGGTCGATGTGTTTGTTTGTTTGTTTGTTTGTGTGTTTGTGTTCGCATATAGATCTCAAGAATGAACGGACCGATCGTCACCAAACTTGGTGAACAGGTTCTATACATTCCTGAGACGGTCCTTACAAAAATTGGGACCAGTCAAACACACGGTTAGGGAGTTATAGGTGGATTAAGATTCTACAAGGACTTATTGAGGGACATATTAATGGTCAAAGAGAAATAACCTTCTCAGTTGGTGGCAGTGAGAATGGTAAGGACGGGGGTGTTTTTCCTACCTCGGAGGAATTTCTTGTTGTTGTTGTTGTTGTTGTTGTTGTTGTTGTTGTTGTTGTTGTTGTTGTTCTTCTTCTTCTTCTTCTTCTTCTTCTTCTTCTTCTTCTTCTTCTTCTTCTTCTTCTTGCTTCTGCCGCTGCTGCTACTGCTGTTGTTCTTTTTCTTGTTCTTCTTGTTGTCGCATTTGTTCTACTTGTTCTTGTTACATTCTGACATTAACAATTTCAGGTAAAACACAACTGATGGAGTTGGTACGCGGCGGAACCAAAGTGAGAGACCTTGCCTGGGACCCTACCTTTGATTACGATAGCCCTGTCGCTCATAGGTACGTCGAGTTTACTCGGTCCCAGGCCTCTTTCTGGCAAGATACCATTAAGCGTCAAAAGGGAGGGGGTCTTTTGTTCTGTTTTTCTTTTTTTTACTTTTATAACTTTTCTTTTTCATTCTGCTCTCAAAATAATGTACAAAGACGTAAAATTGCAGAAAAAAAAGTTGAATCCTGTAGGAACTAACGATTGCTGAAACTGTGCACATGCCATTCTTCGCCCGTGCTGTCTAACGGAGAAGTCTTTCCATTGTTACGTTGTTCCTGTACCAAGAGACACTATCAGGAATATATTGTTGCATTCCCTTTTTTTGTTTGTTTGTTTGCTTAACGCCCAGCCGAAGGGCCATATCAGGGCGGTGTTGCATTCCCTGTAACCGAAGATAAAAAGCCTAGATTAAGAGCATCACCTGTGTTGTCGCGCGACTCGAAGATCCAATTTGATCACGATGTGTACATGTTGCAGAATTGATCCTCCAGTTGCCCTGCACCCGGGGGACGAGATTCGAACCACCTGCACCTTCCGCCGGCCCACGTCGGGAAAGCCAGTGTGCTACGGGGAGGCTACGTCCGACGAGATGTGCTTCGGCTTCCTCACTTACTTCCCCTTACAACGCACGCTGCTCCAGCCGTGGTGCACCTCCCGCCGCAGTCTTATTTCCTGCGAGCGCACCCTGCCGGCACTGTGGGATCGACCAATCAGCGGCTGCGCGTGGAGACAGTTCATCCGCCCGCCCAGCGACGAGGCTGTTCAGATCGTGACGAACGTCATGGTAACGTGCTACTCTTCCCAGCAACTCGTCTGCTCCTCTCCCTGTCGGACCGTCCTGTCCAAAGTTCGGCAGCATCCGTGTTTCGTCGGGGACATGGGTTACTACATCGTGGCCAAGATTCGGCAGTACTCGGAATACGGCGACGCCTTCGCGCGTGCCTGGTTCACGTGTAACTGTGACCGAGACTACGACTACTGCGAGAGGCGGAGCGGGAAGGGTGTGATGGGCCGAGACAAGGAGGCGCTGTGTGAAGCGGGCTGGACAGGGGCGATCACTGACGGTACAGCTGGCACCACTCGCGTGGTAGCGCTGCTTGCTGTCCTCGTCACGTGTCTGTGTCTTGTGCGTGGCGTCACTTCCGTTTGGGTGTCGTAGCGACAACGTTTCATTACGGAACCGAAAGTTTGTTTAATATTATTTTCAGCAGTCAGAAGTTTTGTTCGGATTGAAAGGAACACTCCATTTTATTTCTAGGTTTGCAAGTTTTCACACGTTCAGTAGACACTAAACGGACTATTTTTGCATAATGTCTTGGCAGCATAATCAATTCATAATTTGCTACTGAGCGGACAAAGTTAGGTCATTTGGACATACACCATGTTTCAATCCAGGTCCAACTAAACTATTGTCCTGAAAATAACACTGGACCCAGTCATTCGATCATAGCAAACTGTCAAACTATAGTGTATTGACGTTATAATCGGTAGAAATGACCAGTTGACAATTTCTTTTCCGGTATGTTCACATAAAACTGGTAAATACCGGAAGTTTCCGATTAGCCTGAAGACTGTGAAGGATATATGAGGGAAATATTGGTATGTTGGATGAGACTTAGATCATCTATTTGTAATTGACATTTCACCGACTACTACGATGGTGCAGCACGCGTGTTATAGTGCATAACAAATAACACAAATAGAAAAGGAAACGTTAACTTGTGGAACGTTTCATAATATAGACAACAAAACAATCACTAAAATGTCGATCTTGTGATCTTTGAAGTGTACGGACATACAAATAATCTTGCGATTGAAGAAGTAAAGCCAAGTAGATGAATTCCAGAAATAACTCTGTCGGGTTTATATTTGTGACAGGGGAGGCTACCGCTCCTTTCACAACAGACTCTGCACCCGAGTTGTTGGCCTTTAAGTCAACACCGGTGGATTGTGGAATTCTGTTTGTGATGGGGTCTGGTGGTTTCCGATTGTCTGCATGTTCATGAAAACCTTCGGGTTTGCATAACCGTTTTTATAGGGCTAAGAAATTAGCCCTAACATTTTCAATCCTGTTTGATTGCACTTCGCCTCCCGAGGTGATCGTAGTGTTACGGCACTCGGTTACATCTTGGTTGTGAAAGAGTGAACACCTTTGCTTTTAGTGAGACAAATAATCCACAGGCCAGTTACTTTCTTTCTTTCTTTATTTGGTGTTTAAGGTCGTTTTCAACCGTTCAAGGTTATATCGCGAGGCCAGTCACTAGTGAGGGGTGTGTCTGAAACATGTTGACAAGGAGCCTGTGTGGATTGTTTGTCTTGCTAAAAGCAAGGGTATTCACTCTTTCACATCCCTTATAAAACCCGACAGAGTTATTTCCGAACATGGTCTGTGTGAGCTAAGTCTTCATTTTATTTTCATTTTGTAACGATTGTTCGTCTGTCTTTCAACTTCAAAGACTCTCAAGAGAAAGTCTTGGGTAACGTTTGGTTTTGATAAACGGTTTAATCAATTAACCATTGTTGCATTTTGATCTTGGAGTTCGGAAGGTTAGTAGTTTATATGTGACCCTCCAGCACGGATTGAGTCGCATGTCACCTCGCGCGGTTCTGCGCCAGGCTTAATATAAGTCCGGGGGGTGTCTGGTTACAGTGTGAGGGCCACCTTAGTCACAGGCTTATAACTCGAACAGTTTTTGCTCTTTTTTAAAACGGTTTTCACCACTGGATAGAGCATAACAAAACGTTTTAGAAAAATGTAAAAATATGAAAATCATGCAAAGGTGACATGCGACTCATTTCGTGGTGGAGGGTCACATATGTTTCTGATTTCGGGTGTGGAATGAACGAGAATAATCCACTGAGCCACCAACGAAAGCACCTGTGCCAATGCTTGCGTATTTACATCAAACTTTGAAACCTATGCAAATGTTACTTGCTTACTATTGTACATCAACGAGATTTTTTTTTTTTTTTACATGTTGCAGTGTTGACTGTTGTATGATTCTTTTTTCTTTTTTTTAAATTATATAATTGAACAACCAAGGAGTAATGACAAACAAAGCAAAGATCGTACGCGGCAGCGACAATTTAGCTAGAGTGTGTCAAACGTGACAACCCTCGAAAATGGAATTCACAACAATGTGAATCAGTGTCAATAACGGGTGTGCCCTCCGCTGTGTGCCAGGCATTCAACACATCACATCGTTGGCGCATGGAGTGGATCAGGTTGCATAATTATGAATGCTCTGGGAACTCCATTCCACTCCTGCTGGAGCCATTGCAGCAGTTGACCCAGATTGGCAGGCGGAGACTGTTGTATGATTCTGATAAAGATGACGAATCGAACATT
>NC_090259.1:12853114-12900614 GCF_037325665.1 Littorina saxatilis
CCTAATACAATCTGAGTGCCGTGAGTCCGGCCTCGGACCGAAAGCTGGAAATAAAATCTTAAACTCTTGGAAGAAAAAAAGGACCGGTGTAACACGACATTTTTACTCCACGAAAAATGTACTACGGAGTAAAAATTTCGTACAAAATTCTTACTCCGAGTACACCTTTCGTACGAGAAAAGAACTCCCCAAGGTACGAAAAAATTACTCCCTCCACGAAATTTTGACTCACCACATTTTTTACTTCCAGTAAAAATCTCGTACGCGAAAATGGGATGGGGGCGAAGTTTGGCAGCTATTCAAAACGATAACATTATTACTTGTAGCAAAAGTGAAAGTACGAAGTTTGTAGTTAACTTAACTTCTATTTCTTCTTGTTATTAATCGAATTACCCTCAATGTTGTTGTTGTTGTAAACAACTTTTCTCATATTATTTATTATATAATATGTGTATTTTAGGTGTCACGTGTATTTAAAAAAAAATGGCTATGTTCCTATAGAAATATAGGACGTGGTGCGGGAAGTATATTTCAATTCATATGCAGTCATGATTATAAACAATTCAGTGTTGTTGTTGTTGTTGTTGTTGTGTGTGGGCGTGCGTGCGCGTGCGTGCGCGTGCGTACGTGCGTGTGTGTGTGTGTGTGTGTGTGTGTGGTCTGTTTTGTCTTTTGCCACCCAGTAGCGTCTCCGTGCACATAAACCTAGGTTAGCCATCTTACAAAATTATAAAAATCCGGGTGTATACGGACGGCTCAGCCACAAATTCCGTCAAAAGTGGAGGAGCTGGGGTCCACATCCAATACCCCGGTGGAGAACGGACGGAAGAGACGCTTCCGACCGGCCTTTACTGCACCAACTACAAGGCAGAGGTATACGCTCTCATTCAGGCAGCACACACCATCGCGACAAGAGCAGACCACAACACAAATGTCGTCTTCCTAACAGATGCCCTCTCTGTGTTGCAAGCCTATAACAGTGACAGTCAACCCTCATTGAAGAAGGCCCTCAACAACATCAAGAGCCTACGGACAGTGCTTCAGTGGATCCCCTCACACTGCGGCATAGAGGGAAATGAGAAAGCCGATGTCCTGGCAAAATCCGGTGCAGAAAAAGAACAAGAAGACAACGCCGTGAGCCTTGCCGAGCTAAATACCATCACTAAAGCCCTGTTCCGAACCCCGGCTCAAAAAGACAGCCTTCACCTGCTCACAAGACCAGAGCAGGTTACCATCTTTAGGCTGCGAACAGGGCACAACAGGCTGAACAAACACCTCCACTCAAAGCTGAAAGTTGTGCCGTCCCCGATGTGTCCCTGTGGAGAAGCAGAGCAGGACACCCACCACATCCTACAAGACTGCGGGAACTTCCAGTTGTTGAGAAGGAAGATGTGGCCGGAGCCGACCCCCATCCAGGATAAGCTGTACGGCACGGCGGCGTCCCTGCAGATGACCACTACATTTCTCAATTGGACTGGTCTCCACGTGTAGCGGCAAGAAGAAGAAGAAGAAGAAGAAGTACTATCAAAAAGAGTATCTTCCCAGTAATACAAGCCAGAGGCAAGCATGTGCAATATTTGTTTGTTTCAGGGATGGCCAAATCTCAAATTTTTAACTCGCCAGCCGGGCGAGTAACTTCATGAAAGTCACTAGCCCGCAAGAAATTTCACAGGACCCGGTTCATACCACACAACAAATTATGAGTGTTAGTTATCTTTGCACAATTAAAACAGCAATAAATGACATGCACACGAATCTCGTTTTTGTTTCACTGGGAAATGGCGATGATTCTGCAGTCTTAATATGGCTTTAAAACTCGATAGTAGCTTACAACCAAAAGTGTTGCATTGGACCAGAATGTTCACTGGCCAGCGAGCTGCCAGGCGGTTTCTACTAGCCCGTCGGATTTTTTTACTCGCCCCTGGCGATCGCAGACGATTTTACCATACTTGTGTTTGTTTCTCAGTTTCTTTGTGTTTGTTTCTCTATTTCCTTGTGTTTGTTTCTCAGTTTCCTTGTGTTTGTTTCTCAGTTTCCTTATGTTTATGTCATGGTTTGTTGAAGCGTTTCACAGTAGTTTGCAGCCGGAATACTTGCAAATTGTTGTTTTTACTTGTTGACAAACAGCACTTTTTGATTCATAAATCGATCGAGTTGACGTTTCACTTTGATTGTCTATCTGTGTAGATCTCACGTTCTTGGCCTGTTTCTGTGTTTGTTCTACGGGTCTCTTGTGAATCTCACTATTGATTGGTGAGCGGGAGGTCTTGGGTTCGAACCCCAGCCGGGTCATACCTAAGACTTTAAAATTGGCAATCTAGTGGCTGCTCCGCCTGGCGTCTGGCATTATGGGGTTAGTGCTAGGACTGGTTGGTCCGGTGTCAGAATAATGTGACTGGGTGAGACATGAAGCCTGTGCTGCGACTTCTGTCTTGTGTGTGGCGCACGTTAAATGTCAAAGCAGCACCGCCCTGATATCACCCTTCGTGGTGGACTCGGCGTAAAGCAAACAAACAAACAAACTATTGATTGTTGTGTGGTTATGCCCGTTGGTTTTGCTAATTGTAGCCAGATAATCCTTCTTTTCTTCTTCTTCGTTCATGGGCTTAGACTCCCACGTTCACTCATGTTTTCAGCACGTGTGGATTTTTACGTGTATGACCGTTTTTACTCCGCCATTCAGGCAGCCATACGCCGATTTCGGGGGAGGCATGCTGGGTATTTTCGTGTTTTTATAACCCACCGAACTCTGACATGGATTACAGGATCTTTTCCGTGCGCACTTGGTCTTGTGCTTGCGTGTCCACACGAAGGGGGTTAAGTCACCAGCAGGTCTGTACATAAGTTGACCTGGGAGATCGGAAAAATCTCCACTCTTAACCCACCAGGCGGCAGCGACCGGGATTCGAACTCACAACCTCCCGATTAAGAGGCCGACGTCTTACCACCACGCCACTGCGCCCGTCTAGATAATCCTAAATCCGGATCAATCTTTCACGCTCACGCAACGAGGTTACTGGATTGTTTGAATGTTACGGGCCTCCAGTTTGGCCAAAAAAAGGATAAGCTGTGAGATTGTAGAGCACATTGCGTGTGTTGTGGGTATGCAATTTACACGTAAGCTCACACTGCCACCAGCGAGGTGTGTGCTTAACTGGCGAGAGAAGGAGAACAAGATAACAATAAAAATGTACTCACCAGAAAACAGCAACAACAATACACTAGAAACAAGAACAGTTTCGATTTTTTGTCTTCGTCAGCAAGTTACAAAAACAATAAGCTAAACTGAAGAAGAGTTGACCTTGTTCATTACAATGAGTTTTTTTTTAATGTGCACACACACAGGTGGACGACATCGTGACGAGACTGCAACGTACGTTACATTCTAAACCCAACTTGGTTTAATTACAATGCGGTTTTTTTCTGTGCACACAGGTGGGCGACATCGTGACGAGACTGCAACGTGACATTCTAAACCCAACTTGGTTGAATTACAATGAGATTTTTTTATTTTATCTGTGCACACAAGGTGGACGACATCGTGACGAGACTGCAACGTACGTTACATTCTAAACCCAACTTGGTTGAATTACAATGCGTTTTGTTTTATACGTCACGTGCACACAGGTGGACGACATCGTGACGAGACTGCAACGTGACACGGTGGCCAGCACGCGTCAGGACGGGACGAGCGACGAGAAGGCCGTGCAGGACAAGCAGAAGAGCAACCCCAAGTACCTGGGCCTCAAGAAGGTCAGCCAGGAGGAGATGGACGAGATCACTCAGCGACTCTGCAAGCCTACCAAGATGGCGCTCATCCGAGAGAGGCGGCCTCAACACATCGCTCCCATGCCTGAGGTGTCCTAGCTTCACTGATTGGTTGAGAGACTCCCGAGCCACGTGATGATTTTGCCGGGCGATTTTTTTTAATTGGTTTAGATACGGATGATGTGACTGTTTACACTGGCCTCGTTTTCATTGGTTTGTAGACAAGTCACGTGGCGGTTTTGTCACTCCCACCCCCGGTTGAGGCTGCTTAGTTAAATTGTTTAAGAGATACAGGTCACAAGACGTTTTGTTTTGGCCTTTTATTGATTTAGGAACAGGTCGCGCGACGGTTTATCTTGGCTCAGTTTTTGTTTGCTTAGCTTCATTGGTTTAGAGACATGCCGCCACATCAAGGTTTAGCCTGGCCCAGTTTTCATTGGTTTAGACATATCACGTTGCCGTTTGTGTTGGTTTATTGTCATTGGTTTAAATTAACGTCACGTGATGGGTTTATATCAGCATGTTTTCATTGCTTTAGTGATAGATCACGTGACCGTTTATAATGGCTTGTTTTCATAGGTTTACAGACATATCACGTTACCGTGTACACTGATCGATCTAGTTTTCGTTGGTCTAGAGACAGCTAGGTAACACGATATTTAGCTGCGACTTTTTTCCCGATTGCTATTGTGGTTTCTCTCTGGCCAAGAATATGAAGGGATATTACAATCAACTTTCTCTGAGTTGGTTGACCATTGGGGTCCTTCTTTGTTTGTCGTTGCCGTTGTGTTGGCTTTCCAAATCACACGACAGAAACACTGATGACAGCTCCAAAAGGTTAACAAGGATGTGGCAAGTTATGTATACAGATATGCAAGTCTCTGTCAAGTTGTAGGAGTCTGATGATAAATACCTGGCTTTGTTACATCTCTTTCTTGTTGGTGTTTGTAATGGACACATTCAGTGATCTTTTGAAGAAATTGTTTTTCGCTATTTGACTCCACCAAACAGGTCCAGCGAGGATAATTGCGAGTCAGTTTGTGTGGGGTATGCCTCCTCAGTATTATTTTGCATTCTTATTTGTACATACATAATGTTTTGATAACCCCTCATAGATTTTACCTGCGCGGTAACAGTGTGAGTGCTTGAAAGAGAAAATTCAGAAGAAACAAAAAATTCTCCAGATTACGGGAATCCTTGATTTCTTGGCCCGATCGAACTTTCACAGGAGGGGGAGAGAGAGAGAGAGAGAGAGAGAGAGAGAGAGAGAGAGAGAGAGAGAGAGAGAGAGAGAGAGAGAGAGAGAGAGAGAGAGAGAGAGAGAGAGAGAGAGAGATCTTTATTAGACAAGGAAATAGATTCTAGGCAAAACCCTAGTCTCACTAAATCTGTCCAGAGAGAGAGAGAGAGAGAGAGAGAGAGAGAGAGAGAGAGAGAGAGAGAGATAGGGGGAGAGAAATATCTTTATTAGACAAGGAAACTGATTTTAGGCAAAAGCCTAGTCTTACGATCTGTCCAGAGAGAGAGAGAGACAGACAGACAGACAGACAGTCAGTCAGACAGACAGATAGACAGACAGAGAGAGAGAGAAACATAGTCAGAGACATCTACAGAGAGAACAATATCTCTCGCAATGATCTTGAACTCGGCACTGCAGCTGCAGTTTGATGACCAACATGCTCGTGTAATTAATTCCGGCAACTAACCCATTCTGTCCAAGCACTATCGATTATCTATTTTCTTTTTCTCAAAAATATACTATGTGCCAATGGTGCCAGATTTACCCCCAAACCCTGGGCAGCTTAGCTGGGCAGAACTCAGTGATTGGTTGTTCACTCAGACATCCCCACTCAACGCAGTTGATTCAAAAAACCTATTTTCTATACAACCCTTCAGTTATAAAATAAAAAATAGTCTCATTACCCGCTAAAACGGCTTCAAATGCCGCCTTTTAAGGCTTCTGTCGGGAATGACACCTACATCGTTCAGCCTGCCATGACGTCATTGTAAGACAAGACTGATACAAGTGATAGGGGTACAAAATGGACTGTTTTGGATACAAATTTGATTATTCTTTCCAATGACATTGTGTCTTAAGCTTTTTTTTGTCGATTTTAACGCGGGAACCTTGCTTTTGCTAATTTGATTTTGAGAGGTGTCTGTGTTGTAGGTTCCACTGTATAGACACTACCGTATGTAAAATCGATGTGTTTGCTATTATATTGTAGGGGAATAAAAGACCTTTCCAGACATATAACCGATTTTATCATAAATGGCCTCATCACACAGATCTGCAATCAAACGCATCTGCCTATTATTTTTTAATGACGCGTAGTATAGATTCACCAGAGGAAATCCTTACTATAAAGCAAAAAAAAAAAAATGTCTGTTTCTGGTAACATGGCTAAAAAAAATAGGGTCGGTAGGTAGGGATTTCTTTTTTTTTTTTTTACCATAAATGTAGACCAATAAAACTAACTTTAAAAATCGCGCAAAGAGACTGGATTCGCTATACATAGAGACAAGACACTCAACACATTTACAAATCGTCAGCGGACTTTCGTTTTCACGCGTTTTTGTTGTTCATTTTCTCACCCTGTCCTTTACCACCAAAAACAACAACAACAAAATTTGAGTTTGGAAAAAAAAAGTTTAGGGTCGGCGCCGAAATTTAGGGTCGGTCGGGTGACCAGAAACAGACAATTTTTTTTTTTTTGCCTAAAGCACGCAGTGAATTGTTACAGATTTTCTTGTCCAGGCCCTGAATGAAGGGAAGACAGGCAATGCCAATGACTTACACGCGACAGTCGTGCTGCTATGGGCAGAATATACCTGCGCAGTTTCAGCGGTACAGACGACGCACTGCTCATTATTTAAACCGCGATAGGGATTATGACGAGTAGCCTACTTGGCCTGTTCAGTTTCCTTTCATGACAATGACAACAACAATTCTTTATTTAACGAGGGTAATAGATTAAACAGTGGTCTGCTTATTTATTTTACATCCAGCGCTCGCCCTAAAGTTCATGCAACGTGTAGCGAGCTGGGATAATCTGCAGTGCGTCGTGGGTCCTGCTGAAGTTACATAATTATATGAGAGCGGAGCCCCTTACAGGTACACAATGACTGAAACTTGTCCAACGATTCGTACCAAACCGAGCACCAAAGGGAGTTAAGGCCAAATAAAAATATGTTGGTTTATTCCAAGAGGCACACGCCGCATCCGGAATCGACAAGTGACATCAACGCGGGACCACTTACGTTTATCAAATAAACCCGGTCCCAACGGAGAGAAGAAGAAGAAGAAGGTAATTTTAAAGGAGGTTACTTCCCTTAGTCTCGGTTTGGTTCACAAAATGTGCCAAAAGTTGGTGGTTTTGAGAAATGAAAAAAAGTTTTCGGGTCGGCAGGAAAAAATAGAGTCAGTCGGGTTACCCTAAACCAACATATATTTTTATTTGGCCTAAAGAGAACGAAGAATATCATTTCTGAATAGAGGATTTCCGAAAATAACTCTGTAGGGTTTGTATGGGTTGTAAAAGAGTGAATACCCTTGCTTTTAGTGAGACAAACAATCCACACATGCTCCTTGTCAACATGTTTCAGACACACCCCTCGCTAGGGATTGGCCCGTGGATTGTTTGACTCAATAAAAGCAAGGGTATTCACTTTCACAAACTCATAAAAACCTGACCAAGTTATTTCTGGAATTCGTCTATTATGTCAAGCTGTCGTGAAACATCGGATTCTGAACAACTAGGAACCTGGTTAAGCCCTATTCAAGTACATACTTTATATTCTAATATGTTTATTAGCCAATTCTGAATAATTGTCAAAAAGCACACACACACACACACACACACACACACACACACACACACCTCAAATGTATCTATTTTTTTTAATGGCAGTGCACTTTGATTTAACAAATTCAAATGACCTGAATGAGTAGCTGAAAGAAAGAAATTCAGTGTACATGTAATTTTTTTCTCTCATGGAACTGAAAAGATACCAGACAGGAATTTCACCTGCACAGAAAAGGGTGCATTCAACACAAATACCAAAAATTAAAAGCACACTTTTTAAGTTTGCACTACACAAAAAGTACATGAAACAAGTATAAAAAGATGTGAGTAGAGTGCAAGTGGATGTTCCATGACAACATTAACGCTGATGAATACAGATAAATGTAAGTAATGAGCGCTTCTGGGATGATAACGCGAGACAACTCCTGTGATCTTGCTGCGAGGTCGCGCCAGTTACCAGCCGAAAGAAAGAAGGGGCATAACCTCACCAGAACCGACCGTTGTCTGTTTACCGTATAAAATGCACGACTTATGCATGAACTCTTACCAAACCGATATGCTATTTGGGACAAATGCACAGTTTTTTTCCCCATTTTTGTGTGATCTTGCCGCGAGATGGCGCCTGTTACCAGCCGAAGGAAAGAGGGGGCATAACCTCACCAGAACCGCCCATTGGCTTTTGAAACAAGAGGGGACACAATGCACCTCCACTCTATGACGAGCTTGGACAGTGTCCCCTTATGTGTGCTGCAACTGTCCTCCCCAAGCCTTTCTAAGTTTCTATGCGCCTCCCCAAGCCTTTCTATGCACCTCCCCAAGCCTTTCTATGCACCTCCCCAAGCCTTTCTATGTGCCTCCCCAAGCCTTTCTATGCGCCTCCCCAAGCCTTTCTATGCACCTCCCCAAGCCTTTCTCTGCACCTCCCCAAGCCTTTCTATGCACCTCCCCAAGCCTTTCTATGCACCTCCCCAAGCCTTTCTATGCACCTCCCCAAGCCTTTCTATGCACCTCCCCAAGCCTTTCTATGCGCCTCCCCAAGCCTTTCTATGCACCTCCCCAAGCCTTTCTCTGCACCTCCCCAAGCCTTTCTCTGCACCTCCCCAAGCCTTTCTACGCACCTCCCCAAGCCTTTCTCTGCACCTCCCCAAGCCTTTCTACGCACCTCCCCAAGCCTTTCTACGCACCTCCCCAAGCCTTTCTACGCACCTCCCCAAGCCTTTCTATGCACCTCTCCAAGCCTTTCTATGCACCTCCCTAAGCCTTTCTATGCACCTCCCCAAGCCTTTCTATGCACCTCCCCAAGCCTTTCTATGCACCTCCCTAAGCCTTTCTATGCACCTCCCCAAGCCTTTCTATGCACCTCCCCAAGCCTTTCTATGCGCCTCCCTAAGAAATACAGTGGAACCCCCCTTTTAAGACCTCCAAAAATCTGAGAAAAATCAGGTCTTAAAAAGGAGATCGTCTTAAAATGGGGGTAAATTTACAGATCCGATGAACACAAAGTTTGAGAAAATAGGGTCTTCAGGCATGGGAATTGAAAACAGTAAAAAAAAAAGGCTGAAATTTTGAAAGTTATAGCAAAGTCGACGATGAGAAGCGCCTAGCTCTAACCCCTCCCCAGCCCACCCACCCCTCCCCGGAATGTTAGTCTCCAAAGAACCCAAATGGTGCAATTTGGTGTTATCTGAGCTCCAAGTTTGCCATTAAATTCAGGTTTTAGAACCAGTTTTGCTTTCCCCATTTATTTTTTTGGCGGACACTTTTGTTTTTTCGGCGGACCAAAAAACAATTTCGGCGGAAATTTGCCTTTCGGCGGACAATTCCCATGCCTGGGTCTTTAAAAGGAGGAATTCTTTAATTGGGGGTATTAAAAGAGGGTGGGGGGGGGGGGGAGGGGGTCCACTGTACCCAAACAACTCCTCAGTCTGACTGCACACTTAAACTGTCACGCCCATCAACACACAGCCATGTTGAAAGATTCTTGCGTACCCTTTACAGCATGGCGACTGAAAGTAGACCGACAACTTGTAGAGAGAAATTCAAGTTTTAAATGAGATAAACAAGTGTATGCATGTTTAGGTGATATCAGCCATCTGCACTTATAGCAGATTGACCGAGGTCTTTTACATGCTACTGTGGTGACACGTGAGTGGGGCAAGGATACCGTCTCTGGGTCTGCACATAAAGCTGACCCGTGTCCATCCCGGCACGGATTCGAACCTGCAACCCTAGGATAACAAGTCCAGTACTCTACCACCTGAGCTACCCGGGCCACCTGAGAACTTGTAAAACTGCTTAGGCCTTTTACAGGGGCGCACAGCAGGAGACCTGGGGAGGACAGCTGAACACACACCAGGGGACACTATCCATGGTAGTCATGAATGGATCGGAGCTCCATTGTGTCCCTTTCTTGTGTGGAAAAGCCTTACTTTGGTCCATCAGTATTCTTCAGTTAAGATTAATAAAATTAAAAAAAAAGGTGAAAAGAATTCAATTGTGAAGAAGATGTAATAAATGTTGAGTAACATAAAAAAAAAATTAAAATGACCAGCTGGCTTTTGCTGGAAAATTCAGCTACACATTCTGTTCACTGTAACTGCATGTTCACACATATTTTTAAAACTCACACACACACACATTCATTTGCTCTCTTTCTAGCTTTCTCTCTTTGTCTCTCTCAGATGAACACATACATTCTTTCTCTCTCTCTCTCTGGTCCTTACAACGTTTCTTTCATGGACTGAAGCCGGTAAAGATCATGGCTGAAAAACTGTCACCCGAGACATCAGCTTTCTTTGAAGACACTGTCACTGAATGTCTCACACCGCAGCGACAATTATTCGCATGACCGAACCAACATCCCGCCCAGAAACACACACACAGTTCAACACAGAGATGGTGGTTGAGACGATCATCGCGTCTTGTTCTGAGCGGCCTCCTTGCGAGCCGCGTCCTGCAGCAGCTGTGTGTCGCATTCGTCGGCTGGCAGCTGCACGTATCTCACCACTGAACCACGGATGAAGCAGGTCTTCACTGACAGCTGTGGAGAAATAAATTGGCAACCAATTATTCTGAGAGGCAGGAGAAAAATAAAAAATAAAAAATAAAACGCTTGAGGATAAAAACAGCTAACACTCAAGGTGGAAGAGCAGAGAGCAACAAGAAAATGTGTATATGACGATGATCAAATCATTTATTTTACATTAATCTGTAATTTGTAAAAATGTCGTACGTTAAAAAATATATGCTTGAACGCACACACATTTTAAAACAGTAGATGAACACCCTCCCTGTCCCTCGAACATTCTCACAAATTCCTTCAAATGTAATAGAATAGGTGTTTTTTAAATGAGTACGGTACTTATAATTACAGTGTCTTGACAAAAATTGGGGGAAGGACAACAGCAAAAAGTACGGTACATGTATTTAGGAGAGAAAGACCTATAAAAAGTACTACAGGACAAAATGTGGTATGCTAAATGATCATACTACTACTTAAGATTATTTACCAATAAAGCTAAATGTATTGCTGTAGATAAATAATTTTTGTGGCAGCAGAAAGGGAAATAACAATGGGGGCTCAAACAGACAGTGCATAAAATGTTCTTATCTCCCTTACATACAGTGGTCGTGAACAAACGGTCCAAAGTACTACACAGGCCCACCACAATGATTTCATGCTTCTTCTTCTTCTTCAGCGTTCCAGAATGTTCTTGTTACGTTGAGCTCGTTTGCCAATTTGGGTTCCCCAAACTATACTCTGAGAGCATAGTCAGCTTCACTCAGCTTTCGTTGAGTAGGCATGCTGGGTATTTTCGTGTTTCCATAACCCACCAAAACTCTGACGTGGATTACAGGATCTTTTCCGTGCGCACTTGGTCTTGTGCTTGCGTGTACACACGAAGGGGGTTAAGTCACTAGCAGGTCTGCACATAAGTTGACCTGGGAGATCGGAAACATCTCCTCTCTTAACCCAGCAGGCGGCAGCGACTGGGATTCGAACTCACGACCTCCCGATTAGGAGGCCGACGTCTTGCCACCACGCCACTGCGCCTGTCGATTTCACGCAATTTACACATTACTGATCTGGAAGAGGAATCCGAAGTACCACTACCAGTGAAAAGGATCAACCGAGCTATACGTGCCACCAAACGTACATTTAAGTTTTAACTGCAGCACTGAAAGTCCACAAAATGGGGCACTGGCCTTTGGATAGTACTTCTCATAATTTACTAGCCAGAGACCAAATTGTACTTGCCAAACCAACCATTTCAAGCATTTGTTTCAGCAACTTTACTCGCATTTGGCAAGTAGATTAACACTTCTACTCGCCATGGCGAATAAAACACTCGCCACTTTCAGGCCTGAACTGCATGTTCATAAAATTACAATATATTATTTCAATATCACTGTCAGCCACAAATAACATTCACCTTTCCATAATGACTACTTTTCTATAACAACAAAGTTTGGTTTGCCCCTTTGTTGGTCCTTGTGGACAGGTTAGACTGCAGTGTTGTTCCCAGGCTTCTGGCATCTACACATACTTTCTTGATCTGACTTTGTTTGTTTGTTTGCTTAACGCCCAGCCGACCACGAAGGGCCATATCAGGGCTGCTTTGACATATAACGTGCGCCACACACAAGACAGAAGTCGCAGCACAGGCTTCATGTCTCACCCAGTCACATTATTCTGACACCGGACCAACCAGTCCTAGCACTAACCCCGTAATGCCAGACGCCAGGCGGAGCAGCCACTAGATTGCCAATTTTAAAGTCTTAGGTATGACCTGGCCGGGGTTCGAACCCACGACCTCCCGATCACGGGGCAGACGCCTTACCACTAGGCCAACCGTGCTGGTTTGATCTGACTACTTTCTTGATCTGACGCACATGTTCTGGGATCAAAGTCTGATGGCCTTTACACATATGTTGTCTTCTAACATAAGGTGTTCTGGCCAGGACTATTTTCCCGACATATGTTTTGAAGCAAGGTCCAACTGACCTATTGTCCTCTGTATCTGACTGAACAAAAACAGAAATAAAAGAGAGGAGAGGCCGTACCATGTGTGGATACTTGTCAGGGTCGGTGACGCTGATGTCGGTCAACTTGATGTTGAGGAACTGATCCACCGAGTGCAGGGTTCCGCAGATGCTACAACCACCCCGAAACCCGCAATCACTGGATTAAAAACAGCTTTAAAATCCACACACACAAACATTAAATCACATTGCAGATGCTACAACCACCCCCAAACCCACCATCACTGGATTAAAAACAGCTTTAGAATCCACACACACAAACATTAAATCACATTGCAGATGCTACATGTACAACCACCCCCAAACCCACCATCACTGGATTAAAAACAGCTTTAGGATCCGCACACACAAACATTTGATTACAATTCTATACAAATATATACATCCTGTAGGCATTATAATTAAAAGAAACCCACTGGGTTAATAATGCAGGAAAGTGTCTCTGTCAGAAACTTAATAGCTCATTGGATCTGAAAACCAGCAGGGCAGTTGGGGGAATAAACTCATAATAATAATTAATATTCTTAGTATCACAAAAGCACTTGTCGTTATAATCATATCCTGGGGCACACCTTTAAAGGTGGTTGTCTACATTTTTGCTTTTTTTCAAAAACCTTATGGTTAGATTTCGCTAAAAAGTTATGTCAGATGATGAATGAAGATTATGAAGCATGGGGGAAAAAAATGTATAGAAAACCAAATATATGTAAAAAAAAGTTTTTATTTTTGAGAAGTGTTAGTAAGATTTCCCATGTTTTGATTTCCATGTGCAGAGAGCATGTGCTTTGACTATAATTATCGACCAATCAAATTCATGTCACTATGCTGACACACAATCAATGCAACAGTTTGAAACTGGGTATTGGAGCGCTGTCCACGATTTTTTTTTAAACGCACGAAATGCATGGTATTTGAGTTTTGCCCTCAGCATTTGCCAAATAAGGATATCCTGCTACGTTGATTTACTATATTAAATGAATTTTCAATCCTCTACCCTAGCTTCGTCCTTCCTGATCGAAGGGAGGTGTATTTTTTATATTTGTAGGGAATAGACTCAGTATTTCAATGGTCAAATTCCGATTTCTGTTTAAAAATGTAGACAAGGACCTTTAATAAGAGCACTATCCCAACTTACTTTGTCATCTGCTGACTTTTTAAAAATTACTGTACAAAGGTTAAAAAAAAATGTGCTTGAATCTTGTCATCCAGGTATTGACTAATTGAGACGTGAGAGTACCAAGCTGACTGGTTGCGATGTATGACACTGATACACTCATGATGAAGATGGGATTCTTAATAAGAAAGTGATGGAATGAATCTCAAAACTCGGATGATCGCCATCGTTTAAGTAAGTGACGCCACTTCCATCGTACTACAGTAAAACCTCCCACTAACGACCTTGAAAATGTCCAGAAAAATCGGTCGTAAAAAGGAGGGGTCTTTATTGGGAGTTTGGGAGGTATAATGTTTTTCACAGGGGTGGAAACTGTTGGGCAGTTCAGTCTTGAAAGTTGTGTCCGTTATCCTATTTTTGTTCCTATTTGATGTGCATATGGATAAGCATGATGCACGTGCATACACCAGCGCACACACGGGCAGACATAATACACACACACGCGGTCTCATAGGTAAAACTCGGTGATTGACCCCGGGTACGAAGGTCAGTGTCTGTAACCTGGGACAGGAAGAGTTTCCTCTCAAACATCAAAGGAGACCGTCCCACAGGTAAAACTTCCTCATTGGCAAGTATGGGTCATTGACCCGAGGTCTCAGTTGGTGAACACACACTCACAGTCACAGAGTATGTGCACATAAATTCATTATTGAGTTGTCATTCCAACTGCCCCTACCCAACCCCTCCCATCCCCTGACTCTTGATGCGTGACTAATGGCGTGCGTGTTCCGCGTGTGCTGCGTAATTACGAACTTTGACTCTAACTGGTTAAAAGGTCAAAGGCGTAATTGACCCCACATTGGTAGGTCGGTCGTCGGAAAAAGGAGGGCGTCGTTCTTGGGAGGTTAGTTACAGTGTGAAAAGCATCCGTGCCGAGAAATTCGGTCGGCAAAAGGAGGGGGTCGTTCTTGGGAGAGGTCGTTACGGGAGGTTCCACTGTATAATTCTGGAGTATGCCCTCTATCATGTCACTTAAGTGCTGTTCACATGGCAGACTTTTAACCAACCTTAGCTGGCAGCTCATGAGTTTCTGAGACTAAGTCGGGGAAAAGTATGCCATGTGAACAGTCCTGACGATTTAGTTCCGATAAATAGCAGACTTGAAAACTCAGCTGAGCACTGCTGGACTCCTCAGCGATTTGCAACAGACTTTTTTTGTCTCCCTTCCTGAATAGATAAGCCAGCTTAGAATCGTTGCTTAATGAGAAGTTAATCTCAGTGTTACTGTTAGGCCAAAAAGAAAAATATGTCTGTTTCCGGTAACATCGCCGAAAAAAATAGGGTCAGTCGGTCGTTGTTTTTTTTTGTTTTTTAAAAAAAAACACTTTTTCTCACGTTTTGTTAACGTCTTTTTACGTCGTTTTTTTCCCCCGGCGTCATTGGCCACCATGGTTTTTTTCGCGTGACGACGGAAACGGGAGGTAAGTCTCTTCGATTGTGAAGTCTCATCAACCGATTACCTCCCGGTTTTTCTTTCTTTTTTTCTTCTTTTTTTTGTGCGAAAAGCGAAAAAAAAACTTTAGGGTCGGTCGGGTTACCGGAAACAGACATATTTTTCTTTTAGGCCTTAGCGCTGTTCAAATAGACAGCGATTTTCAACTAACTTGGTTCTGACAAACATTGAAAGTTGGTGGAAAGTCTACCATGTAACCATCGCTATACATACATGTATGCATGAAGACATAATCAAAGGTTACCTGAGGTCATTCTTCAGCTCCACCACCACATCCTTGCCCACCAGAGATTTGAAGAACGAGTAGAACAACTGAAAGTAACAAGAACACGTGAGCACAGACTCCTTCGACAAAGCAAGTCTACCGAGAACTGTAAAGGACTGGAACCGCCTTCCCAATGAGACGGTGAAGGCTGCAACGGTTGATCCCTTTGTGTCGAGGGCCTCCGCAAACTAAGTCACAGACTTTTTCTCAACAAAAACTAGGCTTCTACGGACACGGACTCTTTGCTATGATTTACGGACTATGATAATGATAACGACCAGAGTACGCAAATGGACTGTAACAAAGCACCACCCTTTTCATGCCATAATGAGGCCAAAAAAAAAAATTGTCTGTTTCTGGTAACATGGCTAAAAAAAATAGGGTCGGTAGGTCGGGATTTTTTTTTTTTTTTTTTTTTTTTTTTTTAAACCCCAAATGTAGACCAATAAAACTAACTTTAAAAATCGCGCAAAGAGACTGGATTCACTATACATAGAGACAAGACACTCAACACATTTACAAATCGTCAGCGGACTTTCGTTTTCACACGTTTTTGTTGTTCATTTTCTCACCCTGTCCTTTACCACTAAAAAAAAAATAAAAAAATTTGAGTTTGGAAAAAAAAAGTTTAGGGTCGGCGCCGAAATTTAGGGTCGGTCGGGTGACCAGAAACAGACAATTTTTGTTTTTTGGCCTGATCATTTATCATGATCGTGGGCATCATTGGAAAGAAGAAGAAGAAGAAGAAGAAGAAGAAGTCACAAGTACTGAGGTAGTGAAAAACTCAAAAAGATGTCTCATGTGTTCACATAGCAGACTTCAGGGCTTGGAAAAAAATTAGTCTACCCTTCAACATTAAACGTTTGTTACATCTCGTACACATGTATATTTGATTCGTTGAATCTCTGACTTTCGTGCGACTGTGAGAGATAAATTTTAATTAAGATTTTCACACAAAATTCAGAATTCGCATAACGAACATGAATTATTAAATCTGTAAAAGCTGCCACTTGAATCATTGATGTTTGGTATATTGATGAATAGATTAGAACTGATCTTTAAAACAATATGCTTGATAAGTGCTGCGGATTCACAACAGACATAGAAAATAAAGTTTTAGTTTACCATCTTCGAACGCACTTGCACCGCAAACAGGGCTTGAACAGAGTGATCTCCCTTCTTAAAATCTCGTTCGTGTGCTCGTTCAGCGTGGGATTGTGCGAACTAGTAAAAATAGACAAATTACCATAATTTATTATTTATTATCATTTTTTTTAAAATTGTACAAAGAATAAGAAAAAGTGTATCAACATTTTAAGGACACAAAGTCGTTACAACGTGTTTCTTGAAAAAAGGCTTACGAGTGCCTATCCGTCCGGGCTCGGTTGACGGGTCCTCACACTATTCTAACAGCAGAAAGAGAACAAGGAACTTAGTCGATAAATATCGACAGGGGGCCGACAAATGGTTTAAATGGGAAATGTGTGTATATGGGTGTGGGTTTGAAACAAACAAACAAACCAACCCATGTGAACCCCGGGCCGCAGGCCTTCGATGTAGTGATTGAAAAAAAAGGATGTTCTCAAATGGTTCAATTCTCATTTGGTCTGATTCTCAAATGGTACCGGTATACTCCCCCCCCCCCCCCCCCTGGCCGCAGGCGTAGGAGTAAAATTTTATAGACACTGACCTTCTTCCCAGGGGTCATTGACCCAGTTTTAGCTATGAGAGGTGGTTCGCCCAGAGGCTGTAGAGTATACTGGGGCGGTCTCTTTGATGTCTTGAGAGGAAACTTGGCCAGGGTAGTACATGCACCAGAACTGGTGGACACCAAGGACAAACATGAAATCGAAGCAGTTTGCTTTCAGAGGGAACGGTCGTCAGCAACTCAAACTTCTCTGTTTTCTTTTTTTTTTAAATCTGACTTTCTTTGTGGCCCCCTGACTCCGCCCCCCTCCCTCTGAAAGGACCCCCCTCCACAAGGACCGATTTTTGTCAACATTTTAAAGGTCGCTAGAGAGGGGTTCCACTGTATGACCTAACCGCTACTGGCAGACGGCCTCAATCTTCACGCGCAAAGACGAGATTAATAGGTGCTCGGTTTTGGTATTTTGAATTACATTACATTAAACCTTTGTTGGGTTTCATGGTCATGGCAACAGCCATGATAATATTACATGATGTATAATATCATATTTCAGCATATGTGAATTACATGTCATCATACTAAACTGTCATACATTTTTATTCCTACATTATTCTGATTGATCACAACCAAACCTACTATCATTGGACACATCCAAATGCAAGCGCCTGTTCTTGACAATTTAGATCAGTGCAATTTCCTGGGTCGGGCTTTGCCACAGACACTCACGGTTTGGCCTGTAGGTAAAATGTACAATGTATTTTCTGATTTGTGCACAAAAGCTTTTTTTCTTTTTTCTTTTTTTTAACATAACAATGTTTAATGTCACTGTATGTTTAAAAGACCATGGTCATATTTGTAAAAAAAATGTTAAATTAGAAAATAAATAACATTTTGGTTCATGATTTTTCCTACACCTGTGCTAAAAATAAGAAATAAAAATGTCGGGTATATAAGTCACTCAAATACAGCTAGGTATGAATGGCTCGGTTTGAGTTTGTTGCAGTTGACTCTGCACAAAGCGACATATCATGTTTTTGTTGAACAATTTTGACGTCACCCCTCCCATAGGGTGACGTATTTCACAACTTCCTGTGTTACACAAACTCTGTGATGACCAATTTTGACGTCACCCCTCCCATAGGGTGACGGATTTCACAACTTTCTACAGATGAACAATTTTGACGTCACCCCTCCCATAGGGTGACGGATGTCACAACTTCCTGTGTACACAAACTGATGACGTATTTCACAACAAAATGGCGCTGCCCATGGTCAACCTCGAAACTATCCGTATAGAATGGGGGCGTCCTCGCCCCCATAATGAATGCAGTAGGGGGTGAACTCCATAAAACGTACCATTAGTGTTCTTCGACGTTTCATTGTGGATCTACATTTTTACTAATTCACGAAATACTTACTTTCGATTTGATTCATTCATCAAATTCAAATCCAATTCTTGAAATGATGACATCTTCATTCAGCGGGTTTTTGAAGGATTTAACAGTTGGTGCTAGTGTTACAGGTGCGAGGGCAGCATCTCACAAAATCTTCCTGTATTAGTCAGTTTTGCTGTGCTCAATAAAAATCTCGTCGGCGTCATTTTGGATCTTATTATCATAGTATTCAGTCAAACTGTCAAGTTTCTCAGTTGTAGATAATTGACTCCTAGGTGAGCATCTGGTTCCAACTTCTCGTGAGGGTTCAAGTTCCATGGCAAATTCATTCACCAGAAATTGTATCTGGTAGGTCATTTCAAAATAAAGACTGTAAAAAGTAGAGGTCCTATTATATTCCCTTGGAGAATACCACTACCATGCTTTGGTCATTTGAAATCACGGTGATATCGAGACAAGACTTTCGGTTACTTTGTTCTCATTTTGACATTTTAGTCAAGTTTTGAGACTGGGAATCGATATGAGGATGGTGGTGTATAATTATGTGTGTGTGTGTGTGTGTGTGTGTGTGTGTGTGTGTGTGTGTGTGTGTGTGTGTGTGTGTGTAGAGCGATTCAAAGAAACCTACTGGACCGATCTTCATGAAACTTCACATGAGAGTCCCTGGATATGATGTCCCTAGACATTGTTTTTCATTTTTTCGATAAATATCTTTGATGACGTCATATCCGTCTTTTTATGAAAGTTGAAGCAGCACTGTCACACCCTCATTTTTGTTTATCACAGTATTTAAAATTGATAAAAGGCAATCTTCGACGAAGCCCGGTTTATGGGATTGCATTTAAGCTGGGAAACTTATAAAATAATTAATGAGTTTGGTCATTATAAATCGATTTTTTAAAAATAAAATTAAAATGTTAGTAATTGATCAAAAAAAGATTTCATCTTATTCTTGATCATTTTCTAATTACAAAAACATATAGATATGTAATGATATTTGTTTTAAAAACAAGCTCAGAAAGTTTAAAAGAACAAGAAAAACGCTGCTGCGCTATAATGGCTTGTCATTGTCTGTGCGCAAACGTGACAACGCGGCCACGGGATATGAAATCCACACAGCTATTGATTATTGTCTTTGTGAAAAAAATGCGGTGCGGTCAATTTCATTCTGTTAGTTTAAAGGGTTGACTAAATGTAGTAACTTGTCAGTTTCACTTCAGGCGGTTTTGTTTGTTTGTGTGATCTAGCCAGGGCTAGATATTTAGATATATGACTATTGTCTCGCCCTGTCCAGACCTGAAACAAGCTAACACTCAGCTAGTATGACTTGCTTATTTTCTGGGTCAGTCTGGAGATTGCTGATGGCCTTTCTCGCAATCGCAGGGATGTTGCACTTCACCAATGGAAAAGCGTGTTCCTTGCACAGACTGTTGGCCGGGCCCCGTCGAATATTCAATGCTAATCAAGGGCAGTAATCGTCTTCCGGTTCAGCAAACTCTTTTTCCGGCTGCAAGTCATCACAGTATCAAACGAAACTTGGGCAAACTGCACATAGCAATTCGTACAATGGAAGCAATGGCAATGATGCCGTACCAACAGGAACAGACTAATCACATCGAAAGACCTATTCAGCATAGATTCAGTCCGTATGATTTCAATGGAGGGTATGTATAAAATGTATTGCCCATCAATCCGTCGCTCAATAGTCCATGCTCTTTCTAAGTTTCTCTGTTTCTGATCAATCACTTTCAGTTTGTGTTTGATTGATGATGCGTTTTGTTTCATGTTCAATTCACGGTTACCGACACATGCTTATTGTTAAACCATATAGGAAACATAATTCAAAGGATATGTTACTGTTTTTCAGCACGGTGCTGGCCATTGCTGGTGAGGATTTTGCTGTCATCGCCTCGGACACTCGTCTCATGACTGGCTTCTCGATCCTGGCCCGAGATGTTCCCAAGACAACTCAATAGTAAGCCACCAAACTTACAGCAGAGAAAACAGAAGGAAACGAAGAGAATGAGAGAATTGTTTTTGCTTCTTGATTGTAATGTTTTTAAGAAATGCCATAAACCGTAAAATCCCTAGCAAACGCCCACAGATTTCGGGTAAAATTGGGGGGTTGACTAAATGTAAAAATAGAAAAAAAGAAAAGAACAAGAGGCGAAGCCTTCAAGGCTCACGTAAGAAATAGACAAACAGTAACACAAACTCACTACACGAAGCTTCGCAAAGTCTTAATACCAAAAACCCACAGCTACGGCGTGGTACTTTGACCCCAACATCGCTTCTCAAGTTTTGACATGCGAAGCTTCGCCGTAGCTCGCAACGAAGTTGGTTTTTTTTGTAAGAAGAGTGCTTTTCGATTCAAGATGGACGACAAAATCAGACTCAATACCATAGTGAAGAATGCATTTATCGACTTTGGTTGACCCAAAGTACAAGAACTAACCTCCTACCTGTATTATTTCATACTGCGATGCATTGACATGTCGAATGAAACTCGAAATCCCAGCGCTCACGCCAACTGGTCCCGGCCGTGCTCAGTCAACGAAATAGAACACATACAATTAACTTACGTCATTATCAAGTACGTAAAGTACAATTTGTGACGTAAAGTACTCAGAAAGAAGCACACCACGCGCTGGTCGAGACTACGTGCATGCGCTTTCTGACTAATAAGATTTGAGACGCCAAGACATGAAAAGAAAAAGATAACTGTTGCCTTCCAACTAGTCTCGGCCCGCTCAAAACCGAGACTTTCAGTAATTCCTTCGCGTGACGTCTAACCCACTTACGCCATAATGTGACGTCTTCAAATGACGAAATGTTAAAGTTTCTACCACAGACATACACACGCACAAACACACACGCACACACACACGCACAAACGCACAGACAGACAAAGTTACGATCGCATAGGCTACACTTACGTGAGCCAAAAAACACAAGTGACCTTGATTCTTCTAATTCTCAGAATAACGTCAGCACAAACACAGTTTCTTCTCTTGTTTGGAGATCAGGTAGGGTTGATGATCGTGGGCTGATTCTAGTCTAAAGTCAACATCATCGTCTTCACTGTCGTCTCCACTCTCAGCTTCTTCTGGAGCATCTCCATTGCCGTGATCGCGAGGCAGGGTAGCGCCGATTTAATCTGGAAACCAGTCCAGTATTTTATCATCTTGGGAACCGTCCATGGCGTTTGAAATTGCGCACCTGAGAAAGGACGTAACGATCGTTTCAGGTCGTATGTTCTCCCACGCCCTGCTGACCCAGTTGATGACGTCTTGCCTTCTAGGCTGCTTGAGGTTGTCAGCAGCTGCTGCTGTCGGTGGTCTTGCTTCTCTCATCCACTCAACCCAGCAGTCTCTGATACCATATTTAAAAGGTTTGGGGAAAAAACCCACCCGGGGTGGGCGTTTGCTAGGTAGTGACCCCTCTGCACAACTTTTGGCCAAAAGTGGGGGGTGGGCGTTTGCTAGATACTGGGCGTTTGCTAGGGGTTTTACGGTATAGATATGTTACAGTTAATCTGTGAAACCAGGGAATACGTGTATTAACTAAACTATTTTTAGGTAATACATGAATTAACTGGTTTTTTCCGTCAGTTAATTCATGTATTACCTAGTTAATACACGTATTCCCTGGTTTCATAGATTAACTGTTTTGGCGTTTACATGGGACGAAGAAGGAAAGCGGAAGAGGAAGAAGTACAAACATACTCGCAAAAAACGATATGCGCACGCGTTCAAATCCAAGGGGGAAAAAAGGATAATCGCGTGTTTGTGTGCCCGATTTAATCCTTTGAACCTTTACAGTCTTTCTTCGAACACTCAAAAGCAACTTCAGGGCTGGAAGACTACAAAATGGAATTTTTTGCCGACTGAATCTACGCTTTCTCAAATCAACCGGAACAGGAAGAAGAAAAACAAACTTTCGAAAAAACGATCTGCGGATGCGCATTTTCTCAAAAACAGGACAGAGGAAGAAGGAGCAAAAGTGTTTGTAGAAAAAGATGTGCGTATGTGCGAATCTCAAATGGCCGCGGAACTGTTAATCGGTGTATTAGACTGCAGTGATCTACGTACCTTCAATCTTCATCAAGTTCATGCAAGGCTTAGCAAAGAGAAGATGCATTTCCTGTCACTGTCATACTGTGTGTAGTCTAGAGAATGAATTCTAATAAATATATAGAAACAGATATCAGTCATTAAATTTAGTTTCTATTTTTGTTCTGCATGTTCTGAGACATATATGTCAGTAATGTTACACATGTATTTAATCATTAATAATAATAGACCTAAATTTCAGTTAAATTATAATACAAAGGCAGGGATTTAATGGACCAGCAAATTAGATGGACCAGCAGCAAAAAAGATAGACCAGCAGCAAAAAAGATGGGTTTCAACAGCAAATTAGCTGCGATAAATATTTTGGGAAGATTCCGACGATCACGGATTGTTGTCTTTCGTGGAGTACTTCAAGGGGTCATGAATCGACCGCAATGACACCTGGTACGAAGGCTACGCCCCGGGAATTCCTTTCACAAACAATGGACTGGAGGCAATAAACCAGACCATCAAACGTCAGAACACATTTCGTAAGAGACTTGACTTGTCCAGATTCCTAACCCTTGTTGAAAGAGACATTGTCCTGAACTGGTCCAGAGAGAGAGACAACGCTCAGCCTGATCATATCCCAGTGGCCCAAGAACCAGACAGAACCTTGCCCGGCTGGACGGCTGCCTATCAGTGGGCATCTTCAAACGCAAAGTCCATCAAGAGGAACCAGAAAGTGTTCGTGGCCTCGGAGTCGCTTCAGAACATGGACCTGAAGATGTAAAGCCGAGCGGTCTTAGCTTCACATTAACTCTAACTGTCTGTGTCTGTGTCTTAGATGTTATTCGTGTTTGAAGGTCATTTGTCAGGATGGCAATCACACGACAGGACAAACAGACACACAGAATATAAACTCAAGAAGAGGCAGGTAAAGTTCGAAATTGTATTGAATCAAAACAAATCATAAAAACAACTCAATACAAGGCGTAGTTCTTTTCAGAAAATATATCTGTACATTGGTTCACTCTATTCCTATAATTTTCCTACTCCTTACAAAAATATTCTAAGTCCAAAAATGGCTGAAAAATTGGGCATGACCCGTAGGTACCCTTAGCAATTTGCCAAAATACGCTACTGAAAGCAATATCCTATGTCCTAAAATGGCTGAAAATTTGGGCAGAGGTTCGGGGCCTGAGTAAAAATAAAGTAAAAGAGTAAAGCGACGCCACTTTACTCGCCGTGTGGTAACCTGGGACTGCGGAACGTTTTTTGTTAACCCTGTCAGTTCAGTCCACAGGGCGGAGTCCGGTATACCATTTAGACACTTAAGCCAGGTTGGTTGCCAAAACTCCGGAGGGCAGTTTAGAGATAACAACAAATACTTCTCAGTACTCAGGTTTGGACTCATCCACAACCATTCCCACCGAAGCAATGCTGTAACCCTAAGTGGTGGTGGGGAGTCCGGTATACCATTTAGACACTTAAGCCAGGTTGGTTGCCAAGACTCCCCCGAACCTTGAAAACTAACAGCTTATATACCTTCCATGACTGTCCCTGACGTCACAGCTAAGGAACCAATGAAAACGTCGCACTGGGATCACATAACAAAATGGGGAGGGAGGGGGGAGAGTTTCGAGGCTGCTATCAGTCTCCATACAAGCTACAGTTAAAACCCCTCAAACATACACAAAAACTCCTGTACTAAGAAAACTACATCAAAAACGCTATAAAGATATACATCAATAAAATGGAGATTCTACGACGCATCATTTGATACCAAACACTCATTGGTTATCAACACTGTGAACAAAGTGCAAAACCTCTGACTATTATCTCGCAAAATAGTCATGTCACACCAAAAATGTATGCAGTTACAAGTTAACCACAGTCAAACACAGTGTATATTCAACAGGCTTCTCATATGTAGATGATAAACATAAAATCTACATTCTACTAAACAAATGAATACAGACTACATGTTTATATTGAATACATGGGTAAAAGAAAGAATGATATACATGTAAAAGCTACATAAAAGACGAAAGAGAGAGAGAGAAAGAGAGAGAGAGAGAGAAAGAGAGAGAGAGTGTGTGCGTGTGTGTTCGTCTGTGTGTACCAAGTATTATTCAACATGGAAGTAAAGAATCAAGCTGGAAAGGAGGGTGGGGGGGGGGGAAGAAAAGGTGAGAGTTGGATGTCGAAAAACAATGCTTTCACGGGCGGTCCACGTGCTCAAAACTAAGCCGTAGCGAGTTGGTGACCTAGGGTTCATATCCCGTCAGTCAAGCCGGCGCCATCGTGTCAAAACCAATTTAACCAATTAATTCTACCGCAAGAGAACAATAGAAAAGTACTATGTCACACGCTTTCCTTCTTTGCCCCCACTAAAGCAAACGTGTGCAAGATTGTATGTTACACGCTTTGGAGCATGTGCAAGAACGGATTCAAACTCGAAATCGTCCCCCCAAAAACCCCAAAATGCACACACGACTTTTATTTCTCCTGCTGTTATCGTTTCTTCTCTTTACAAATTCTTCAACGCTCAGAATACTGAAAACGGCATCCCAGACGACAGTACTGTTTCCATACGCGAATTTAGCTTCCCTTGGAAAGTGGCTCGCTCAGGAGGCCTGTTAGTCTGACACTATAAGGACAGAGTTCTGAACATAGATGACAAAGATCCCGGAAAGAACAAACATTTCGCGGATGCAGACACAGAAAGACGTCATGAAGATTGCGATGCTTCAAAAGATACAGACTGTGACGATGACTGTGACGTCATTCACATATACCGAGACGTCATTTATAGTTGTTCGGTCACTTTCGTCAAAAAGTAGATCTCTCCACAATGGCTGCTCCTGTGTTTAGGTTTATCAATCGTGAGTACGCAAAACGTGTTTGCTCTCTCCTCTGTTGAAGCTGTGAGACATAATCGCCATTACGAGCTAGTCGTGTGACAGAGAGTTTTCTTGCACACTCGACTGCTGCTGTTTCACTCCGGCTAAAGCCGTCGTGAAACATCTACAGTCTCGTGTGCAAGAAAACTCTCTGTCACACGACAAGCTCGTAATAGCGGGTAATATCACACCTATCTCCGAACAATTTACTAGGGGAAAGAACAAATATGATTTTAGAGTGTGAATCTTAATTCCACACAGTTTCAATACTAACTTAGATAATATATTCTGCTCTCTACGCCTTCTCTTCTTCTTCACTCTATATACTTTAAGAAGAAAATTACATATGGAGAAAAGACAAAAATATTCCTGTTGTCGCTTTTCTCCACAATGACAGCTGTCAGGATTCAGCAAGACCAGTTCCAGAGAGCCTCTTGGGAATCGTTTGACCAGTACAAGGAGAGCCGGAACTCGGTTTGGAGTCTGACCGTGGAGGACAACAGAATTGACTGCAATTGCCCTGTCTACATGAAGTCCAACACATGTAAACACCCACTTGGCATGGAAATCCGGCTGTCCATTTCAGAACCACCAGCGCAGGCAAAGACCGTCCCCCTGGGAGAGAAGCGAAAGAGGGGACGACCTATTTCTGCCCCATTTTTACTGTTAAAGAAATCTGCTTGGCTGTTCAATTAATCTATTCTGCTGTTGAATTCATCCAATTTGCTGCTTCACATTCGCTGCTCACTCCTTCCTATTTGCTGCTGAAACCATCTATTTTGCTGGTAAACAAATTTTATGCGTAATACAAATGCCTAGCTCCATAACTGTTACAGTATTGCATTCAAATCGCATGCCCTTTTCCTCATTGATTTTGTAAGGCGTCCGCCCCGTGATCGGGAGGTCGTGGGTTCGAACCCCGGCCGGGTCATACTTTAAAATTGGCAATCTAGTGGCTGCTCCGCCTGGCGTCTGGCATTATGGGGTTAGTGCTAGGACTGGTTGGTCCGGTGTCAGAATAATGTGACTGGGTGAGACATGAAGCCTGTGCTGCGACTTCTGTCTTGTGTGTGGCGCACGTTAAATGTCAAAGCAGCACCGCCCTGATATGGCCCTTCGTGGTCGGCTGGGCGTTAAGCAAACAAACAAACAAAATCCTCATTGATTTTACCCCAGTATATTGACTACAGTGGAGTGGATTCTGAAGTTTTAATGTCTGTTTTTCACATCGTTTCTGTTTTAATCATGCGTTGAATCCTACCATATTTTACTCGCATTTTCATGGTCTTTTCAGCACAACCAACACAGTGGTTGGAAGCTGTGGATTCCATGGTGATGTCTTGACGCTAACCAAGGTTATTCAGACCAGATTAAAGGTGAGAAGACCTGCACTTGCAACAAGTAATGCTCTTTGGCTGTTGATTCACACCTGATTCTGGGGCTTCTGTTATCAGTTGTTCGCAGAGTATGTATACCTGATTGGGTGAAATTCTGACTTTTAGTTTGCTGTTCCAATCTTAGGCCCAAAAAAAAAAAATGTCTGTTTCTGGTAACATGGCTAAAAAAAAAATAGGGTCGGTAGGTAGGGATATTTTTTATTTTTTTATTTTTTTTTACCCCAAATGTAGACCAATAAAACTAACTTTAAAAATCGCGCAAAGAGACTGGATTCACTATACATAGAGACAAGACACTCAACACATTTACAAATCGTCAGCGGACTTTCGTTTTCACACGTTTTTGTTGTTAATTTTCTCACCCTGTCCTTTACCACCAAAAAAAATAAAAAAATTTGAGTTTGGAAAAAAAAAGTTTAGGGTCGGCGCCAAAATTTAGGGTCGGTCGGGTGACCAGAAACAGACAATTTTTTTTTTTGGCCTTATGTCTTCTTACTGAAACCAAATATTTCCTTTTAGTTTGATTTTTCTCTCCCAACTTTTGTTCAGTGAATGTCTGATTTCCTCTTTTTTCTTTTTCTTTTTTGTGTGCAATTTATTGGTGTGCCTATGGTTTTCAATATTGCAGTTTAATTGTTACCTCACTTTCTATTTACTTTGGTTTAAACAAGTTTATTCAGTAAATTTCATTGGAATATTGCCGCATACATGAAATAAGGAACATGGAGCACAACAAGCTAGGCTTATGAGCGTGCTCTTAAAAGCAAATGAAATTTGGCGGACGATTTTAATATAACAAGTTTGAAATAATGTCAAAATAATAATGGTGAATTATGGTAGACAAACATGTAACAATAAAAGGAACAAAAAACACAATGCTAAACTAACAACAGTACTCACGCGCGCTCACACCCACATGCATACATGACTTCCACATGGTAGAAAATAGAATACTACCAGAACAAGAAAATGTAAACAGTACTGCACATGGTCGTTTTGAGCATGGATGAGATAAATGCATTCATTATTCAAAACGTTTGCTTAATTAGATAAACCTGAATAACTGGTCAAATATCAATGCATTTTCGCTGTCTGACTTGTCTCTATTGCCATACAGAAAATCAACAGCGGTTAGCAAATCATATTGTATTTACTTTAAAGGTCAAGACAAATTTAATGTCTCCGATTCCTTGACCGTCCCTATTTTTTCCTACCAAACCCTAAATGTCTTTTTTTTTGTGGAGCCTCTGAAAATAAAATTAATTAAAAATGACAAAAAATTTATTTTACTTTTATACAGAAAGCTTCTCTTCACAGGCACCCAAAAGGACACAGATCACACAAACTCCAGCAAATAAAAAGACGTAGACACATTCCCCCTGTGTAACTAAATGAAATATGAAATTTAAAAAAAAAGGTCAACAACCTATTGACCCTAATTCTTTGGGCCATGTCATCAGAAAAAAAACCATTTCATTGTTTTGAGTCTTGTCTTTTTGTTCATGGAAATATAACCGCTTTGTAATTTTCAGATGTTCACTTATCTTCATCAAAAAGAGATGGACACGTCTTCTGTAGCAGCCATGCTGTCAACCGTCTTGTATTATCGCCGATTCTTCCCCTACTACGTGTACAACATTGTGGCTGGAATTGACACTGAAGGTAAAGTTACTACAGTCCCAAGTTCTTGTGTGTTTGTTCAGGGATGGCCAAGTCGTCTGCCTGGTTGCCAGGGGCGAGCAAAAAATGCGCTGGGATAGTAGAAACCGTCTGGCTGGCCAGTGAAAATTCTGGTCAAATGTAAAACAACTTTTGGTTGTGCGATAGTGTTTTAAAGTAATTGAAACACTTGACAATGCAGGAATTTCTGTCGTCTGCACAAATGCATCCATGTTGTAAGAAAACAAGAATGAGGCTCCTTTCTTAGATGCTCTTCCATCATGCCCGTCTGGTGGGCTATGGGTGGAGGTTTTTCTGATTTCTCTGATCAACTTATGTGCAGACCTGCTAGTGCCATACCCCCTTCGTGTGTACACGCAAGTGCAAGATTAAGTGTGCAGGGAAAATATCCTTTAAATCCATGTCAAGAGTTCAGTGGGTTAAGGGGAGGCACTGGTGTTAAAAGTGATTTTTTTTGTTTCATAACTCTTGGGTCAACAATTGTTTTAGAATTTAAGTACTCAGTCTATCTCCTGAGAAAATGGAAAAAAAATAAAAATTGGACCATCGGTTGCCATGGTAGCAATCCAAGATGGCCACCAAACTGCCCCTTTTTAAAACCCTAAGGCTTTTTTAAAACTGCATGAAATTTAGTTTTGATGCTTGTTATTTATACTTCAGCACAATGCCGAGAAACTGATTGAGGCTTTTTTTGATATCTCAAGTCATTTAAAAAATATCAATGATGAAAGTGAGTGATGTTGAATTTCATGAAAAAACGCCCCCAAAAAGGGTATAACTTCTCAAGAAAATTTTTTTTCAACAAATCCCTCAATCAGTTTCTGCAAAATAACACACTCAAGATGTACGCAAAGTTTCAACAACGCAAGTTTATTAGAAAAAAAGCCTTAGGCTTTTGAAGTGACAAAAAAGTAGTTTTGAGAAAATGCACAAAACATGAAGAAAATGATTTTTTTTCACACAAACGTTTACGAAACATGTAACAAAACAACACTGACAAAACAACAAGTCTTGCTGAGTTCCACAAGAAAAACGGAAACTAAATTCAACAAAATGTTAAAAAAAACCAGGCAGTGTTCTGCAAGCACCAAGGAACCTGTTCCAAGGTCACAATGATCAACTCTCATCCGTTATGTGCACGCTGCATAAATTATGCCCATCCATAATTCCCAAATTGTTACCAGTGAAGCCTCTTATCTTGGACCTCTTTTGGACTTGCTTTGATTTACCAGGGAAATTTATAACAGTGTCCTTTACTTTTTATACTACGATATTAGGGTTGACTTCTGTGAATTGCCATGCAGTGCCATGGGTACTTTGGAAGCTCCTCTCCAGCTTCCACCTCACCATCTGTAGAGAACATAAATTCAAAATTAATAATATGATATGTCTATTACAAACTCAATACGGCTATTCACATTTTCCCAACAATGACACCCCCCCCCCCCCCCCCTCCTACACACACATTTGAAAAACAGGTATTGTAATAATTATGTGATAACACGTTATTTCGGCGCATGCTTATGTCAGTGCTAATAGTCAAGCAGTGAACAAAAAGATGTTGAAAAATCATGTGAACGGTGCTAAGGCAGTGCTGGTCTGGTCTACAGCTATTGCACATACTTCATGCGAGCGGCCCTCGCTTCGCATCTCTGTATGTATGTCTCTGACTGCATGCAGAAACCATATGGTCTGCATGGGAAGTATGACCACAAGCAATGTTCACTCACTGGTCCATGTGAATGCATGTTTGTTTGTGCCACAAGAAAACTTTGATCACAGGAGGAAGCTATAAGTAATATGCTCAAGAAAATAAACGAGGAAAGAACAGATGTTTTGCCCCAACAGGACAAACCTTGTGACAACCAAGCTTCACAGTAGCCGCACATTACTGACTTTGCATCCTATTCAGTTTCTTTGCATCAGGGTGTTGTAAGATTCTCTTCTTCAGCAGTCACACACAGTCACACACATGAACACACAGAGCCAGAGCCGCAAACATAACCAAACACATGTATAAACTTCTACATTTCTGTCAAAAAAAAGAAGAAAAAATGCATACCTACTACAAGCTTTATCAGCTGCTTGGAATCTTTACTGCTCTGCTTGGGCTAGTATTCAGCTGCAGCAGATTTCCCAGGAGATGCATGGTGTTGCACCATGGCTGAACAAAGTCATTTTTGTATTGATTGTTCTTTTTTTAAGCAGTTTATTTGCTTTTTTCCCGAAAAAAGATATAGGGTCTGCCTTTTCGTTGCCATAAATGGCGAACTCCGTGTTGTCCTTACTGCCGTACACATTCCGCTCCGCAACTCTAAAATAAGTCGTGGTTCAAAACACACATGGAAACGTGCTTCAAACGTACACCACCGATGGTGATTTCTTGCTCCAACCCAGCTGTTGCAAGGGAAGCAGCATAGTTTCCAGCCAATTTTCATTCTGGACGAAGTTGAATGCACAAACTTGATCTTCCGATTCGTTCGTAGCAATAGCAGACGACACTATCGACTCGCACTTTCTTTTTAAACTTCTGTCACGCCAGCCTCTGCAACTGATCTGATTTTACCCAATAATCATCCTTTGCGTGTCTAGCACTGAAATCGGGGTAAAACGTGTGATAAACTGAAGATTCCACAAAGATATCCAAGGAAAATCGCAGCTGTAGATGTTTCACATCGCCTTTGCCAAGATCTGGCGGAAATTGAAGAATATTGCATTCTGGGAAGGCCGAATCGAACCGAACGAGACCGAGCATAAACGAAGTTTAATATCCGCGATTCGATTGGTCAGTAGCGAAAATTGTTCATACGGAATTTCCCGGAATCTTCATCGGTTCTCTTCGGCTCTTTGGAATGTCTTCTTGTTGCTGTTACTAACGGCGCGAAACCAGTAAACGGAAATTCCCGTTGTCCGCGGTATGAACTGATCCTAGCAAAGAAAAGACAACTCATTCCAGTCATGCAAACGTGACTACCGTTCACGATTTGTTTGACTCACAGTCACCACTCAAACATACGCATTTTTTTGCTGTTTTGTGTGTTTTCAATACACAATTGCATACTCATACATTGTTCATTTAGCCGTTTTGACCGTTTATGATTAATTCTGATCTAAAATCAGTACATCAGAGTAACCAGAAGAGGTTCAAAATCCAGAATCAGAAAGAAAACGGAAATGACCAGGGAACAAAAAAATCACTTTTTTCACTGTGGTGTCTGCCCTTAAAGAGACACGAACAAATAATCATTCGCATAAAAATCCACTTGTGCAAAAATAGGTGTGGGAGTTTCAGTCCATGAACAAAGAAGAAGTAGAGTAAATGAAACAAATTCAGTGAATTGACCTTTCTGCTTTTACACTTAGTCTTGTGTTTGGAACATTGGCAGTCTGTTTTGATGTCTCCATCTTTGATGTTTGTGCAGGCAAGGGGTGCGTGTACAGCTTCGATCCTGTGGGATCGTACGAGAGGGAAACGTACCGTGCAGGGGGTTCCGCTAGCTCCATGCTACAGCCCTTGTTGGACAACCAGGTAAGGCACTTCATTTTATCTGAGTACAGTGATACCCCCCCCCCCCCCCCCCTTTTTAGACCAAAAACAAATCTGTGAAAATCAAGCCTTACAAAAAGGAGGGGGTCGATTCTTTCTTTCTTTATTTGGTGTTTAACGTCGTTTTCAACCACGAAGGTTATATCGCGACGGGGAAAGGGGGGGAGATGGGATAGAGCCACTTGTTAATTGTTTCTTGTTCACAAAAGCACTAATCAAAAAATTGCTCCAGGGGCTTGCAACGTAGTACAATGTATTACCTTACTGGGAGAATGCAAGTTTCCAGTACAAAGGACTTAACATTTCTTACATACTGCTTGACTAAAATCTTTACAAAAATTGACTATATTCTATACAAGAAACACTTAACAAGGGTAAAAGGAGAAACAGAATCCGTTAGTCGCCTCTTACGACATGCTGGGGAGCATCGGGTAAATTCTTCCCCCTAACCCGCGGGGGGGAGGGGGTCGATTACAATTGGGGGTTCATTTACAGAGGGTATGGACACACAATCTGAGAGAGCCGAGTCTTCAAAGGAAGGGAGTTTATGGGGAAAATTGATTAGTGAATAGGCCAGGTCAATGGTGAAAATAAATTCACATGTATATCGACCCATTCCTTGCTTTCAGATTGGCATGAAGAACCAGGAGGGAGCAAAGCAGGTCCCCCTGGCCAAGGCCAAGGCCGTTGCGCTGGTCAAGGATGTCTTCACCTCTGCGGCCGAGCGTGACATCCACACAGGCGACGCCGTCTGCATTCACGTCATCACCAAACAGGGCACGACCAAGGAAACCTACCCCCTGCGACGTGATTGATGGAATCACTGGCAGTTTTGTTTTCTGGCGTTTGTGACTGTAATGTTGTTCAGGAGTCTCATCAGTTTCACTTCATTTAGAACTACAGAGGAAATGTGGATGGTCATCTGTGTAGATTTTGGACAAAGTTGTTTGCGACATATCGGATGTCATGAAATTTGACATATCGGATGTCATGAAATTTGACATATCGGATGTCATGAAATTTGACATGTCGGATGTCATGAAATTTGACATATCGGATGTCATGAAATTTGACATGTCTGTTTTGTTGGTTGCTTGCACGGAGCCGACTGACAGTGTGTTCTTTCCTACACGCCGAGTTCACAAGGAAAACGGGATGGGGGAGGTTGTCACTTGTCTGTTGTATTTTTGTTTGTTGACATACACTTCGTTAGGTGGTGTTATAAAATCTGAGCAGTTTTCCATTACTTTTTCATTTTGTTCGCTGATGCTTTCATCAATAAAAGACCTACCAAATGAATCCTTGTGTATGTGTTTATTATAGATGTCTCTTTAGTTTTAGAATGTTTTGTACATTACCTAGATGCAGCCAGTGTCTCACCTTATCTTTATTCTGATGCAATAGCTTACATCCACAATCACACACATGCGCAAGCACAGTTGAAAAGGCTTCAGAATGATAGAAGGATGCATGCACGTCCAAGGGAATAATTCCGGCTTGTTTATTTGGCTGTCTTGAGTTTGCGTGCACACACACAGAACAGTCAACAAGCAGCCTCGCAGTTACAACTTGACACACACACAGAACGGCCAACAAGCAGCCTCACAGTCACAACTTGACACACACACACACACACAGAACAGTCAACAAGCAGCCTCACAGTCACAACTTGACACACACACACACAGAACAGTCAACAAGCAGCCTCGCAGTCACAACTTGACACACAGAAAAGTCAACAAGCAGCCTCGCAGTCACAACTTGACCCACACAGAACAGTCAACAAGCAGCCTCGCAGTCACAACTTGACCCACACACCCACACAGAACAGTCAACAAGCAGCCTCGCAGTCACAACTTGACACACACGCACACACACAGAACAGTCAACAAGCAGCCTCACAGTCACAACTTGACACACACACACACACAGAACAGTCAACAAGCAGCCTCGCAGTCATAACTTCACACACACACACAGAACAGTCGACAAGCAGCCTCGCAGTCACAATGTCACACACACACACACACAGAACAGTCAACAAGCAGCCTCGCAGTCACAACTTGACACACACACACAGAACAGTCAACAAGCAGCCTCGCAGTCACAACTTGACACACACGCACACACACAGAACAGTCAACAAGCAGCCTCACAGTCACAACTTCGCACACACACACAGAACAGTCAACAAGCAGCCTCGCAGTCACAACTTCACACACACACACACACAGAACAGTCAACAAGCAGTCATAACTTCACACACACACACACACACAGAACAGTCAACAAGCAGCCTCGCAGTCACAATGTCACACACACAAGAACAGTCAACAAGCAGCCTCGCAGTCACAACTTCACACACACACACACACACACACACAGAACAGTCAACAAGTAGCCTCGCAGTCATAACTTCACACACACACACACACACACAGAACAGTTGACAAGCAGCCTCGCAGTCACAATGTCACACACACAAGAACAGTCAACAAGCAGCCTCGCAGTCACAACTTGACACACACACACACAGAACAGTCACATGCACACACACAGAACAGTCAACAAGGAGCCTTGCAGTCACAACTTCACACACACACACACACAACAAGCAGCCTTGCAGTCACAACGTGACACACACACAGACAGAACAGTCAATAAGCAGCCTCGCAGTCACAATGTCACACACACACACACATAACAGCCAATAAGCAGCCTCGCAGTCACAACGTGACACACACACACACAAGAACAGCCAATAAGCAGCCTCACAGTCACATCACACACACACACACACAGAACAGTCAACAAGCAGCCTCGCAGTCACAACGTGACACACACACACAGAACAGTCAATAAGCAGCCTCGCAGTCACAACGTGACACACACACACACAGAACAGTCAACAAGCAGTCTCGCAGTCACAACGTGACGCACACACACAGAACAGTCAACAAGCAGCCTCGCAATCACAACTTGACACACACACACACACACACAGACAACAGTCAACAAGCAGCCTCGCAGTCATAACGTCACACACACACACACACAGAACAGTCAACAAGCAGCCTCGCAGTCACAACGTGACACACACACACAGAACAGTCAACAAACAGCCTCGCAGTCACAACTTGACACACACACACACAGAACAGTCAACAAGCAGCCTCGCAGTCACAACGTGACACACACACACAGAACAGTCAACAAGCAGCCTCGCAGTCACAACATGACACACACACACAGAACAGTCAACAAGCAGCCTCACAGTCACAACGTGACACACACACACAGAACAGTCAACAAGCAGCCTCGCAGTCACAACGTGACACACACACACACAACAGTCAACAAGCAGCCTCGCAGTCACGTCACACACACAGAACACTACACTACACAGCAGGCTTGAAGTTTTCACACATTTTATTTGCACTAGGTAAAAATAACCCACACAGTTCTGACAAAGAACGTGTGTGCGAATCCCACTGCCAACCTCATTGGAAGCAAGAGTTGGTTGGAGAACAAATCGTAGTCCTCCGACCAAATTACACATTGGAAAACAAGTTCAAGGGACACTCATTATTTAGAGCACAGTTTATCAGCAAATGTTGAGGGCAATTCCGTAAATGCAGTTCGAATCAGCTGAGTATCTAAAGCGATGAATACAAGAAGTGCCACAACCAAAGCATCTCTTTGAACGTGAATGGCAAAGGGTGCGAAACACGGTCTGAAAAATACTGTCTTCACAATACAGTCGGCTTACTCTGCTCCCAATAGGGTACACTTACTTTGGAACTCTACAGAGATTCACCAACTTTCAGAGAAATCAGATGGTTCCCAGATTTCAACTTGTCTTTATGATTCGAATAAAAGAACAAATGTCTAAATTTTGTAGAGGAGAAAAATTACGTAAATTTTGCATTCACACTGCCAGTGTATCGGTGTAAGTAACTGAATAAAATTGTATCAGGCGCATAACCAATAACCAACTTTTTGCATGTAAGAGATAACCATCTCAGCTTTGAATTTAGTACCAAATGAAAGCAATAAACAAACAATTAATTACTTTGATCCCCCAAGCGGCTGGCCTTTGTCTTTTCCACGCAGCTTGATGCCTGCAAACAACATTTTATGTCCACGAAAAATCAAGAAGAATACAATATTCCAATTTCACAACAACACTTTTAGTTTACAGACACACCCATGGCCCAACCGTACAGATCACTCTGCCCTCAAAATGTGCCCCCAAATCATAAAACATGATCCTACATCATGTTAGAAAATGGCCTTTCTTTCTTTATTTGGTGTTTAACGTCGTTTTCAACCACGAAGGTTATATCGCGACGGGGAAAGGGGGGAGATGGGATAGAGCCACTTGTCAATTGTTTCTTGTTCACAAAAGCACTAATCAAAAATTTGCTCCAGGGGCTTGCAACGTAGTACAATATATTACCTTACTGGGAGAATGCAAGTTTCCAGTACAAAGGACTTAATATTTCTTACATCCTGCTTGACTAAAATCTTTACAAACATTGACTATATTCTATGCAAGAAACACTTAACAAGGGTGAAAAGAGAAACAGAATCTGTTAGTCGCCTCTTACGACATGCTGGGGAGCATCAGGTAAATTCTTCCCACTAACCCGCGGGGGGTACAAAATGGCCTCCCCAAAACTCTTCCCAGAAGACATCATCTGACTTGCGGCACCACTATACAATCGAAAATTTCAATAATAAATTTTCATTTGATTAATATACTTGCCCAACTCATGTAAGATTGTGCAAATGCTATATAATATATTTGAGTTGGAGTAAGAATATGTAATTTAATGCAACTCACCTTTTAAACCCCAACCCCAACAGACGGAACAAACAAATCACAGCGCTTCTTCTTTCCATGATACCCGAATACACATTCACACATTAGGTGAGATGAAATTCATGACATGAACTGAAGGATGTTGAATAAAAAAGCCCTCAAATACCTTCTTTCCCATGTCATTGATTGTGTTGCACAGCACACAATTCACTACAGTGGAAACCCTATTTAATCAGGGTGTGAGAAGAGATTCTTAAATGGGGGGGGGGGGGGGGGAGGGGAGGGGGGGGGGATGTTAGATAGAAGTATTTTTCCACTTACACACACTATCACACAAAACCAACAGCCTGACTGCGTTCTGTTCAGTGTGAAAAATTTTTGACTTGTTGATTTATTGTTTTTGTTAGCTGTATTAATTTTACCAGCTAACAGGAAAAACAGCCTGCATGTTAGTTTAGGGCATGTATGCACGATGCAGAATGCTTTTACCCTATATGTTAACACATGGAAAAATGTCTATCTGGTGATTTAATTTTAAATGGGAAGGAAGGTTCTATTATAAGTGGTCAAGATTCACCACAAAAGTGGTAATCCACTCACCGATAGCTTTCTCAAGCTTTCCCACCGCCTGGTTGTTGGTAAAACTGATTTAAAAAGGAAGGAAGGTTCTATTATAAGTGGTCATGATTCATCAGAAAAGTGATAATCCACTCACCGATAGCTCGCTCAAGCTTCCCCATCACCTGGTTGTTGGGGATGGCGCGTCCTGATTCATACTCGTTAATCACTTGTTGCTTCTCATTAATTCTCTGTAAATCAGATTAGGACATATTTTACAACAAAAACAACAACGGAAGCAAAATCCAACATCCCCACCAAAGATACATCGCAGATTCATACTCGTTAATCACTTGTTGCTTCTCTGTAATTCTCTGAACATCAGATTACAAGGACAGATTTTACAACAAAAAAAGAAGCAAAACCCAACATCCAAACCAAGGATACATCGCTATAACGTATGGTATGTGCAATCATGCATGACTTCCGAAAGCTCTACAGTACAAATGTAGCTGTTATATTTTGCACAGAATGCATACAATGATACATGTATCTATATATATATATATATATAATATATTATATATATATATATAAATATCATCACTAAAACAATACAATCATTACACTGACTCATGTACGATATAACAATCGCACACCCTTACCATACATCACACTCTCATAAGATGGTAAATGCAGCTGTGAACAATTGGTTTCACTTTCAGTCCGAACAATGGTACAGTGGAACCCCCCTTTTAAGACTCCCTCCCTTTTAAGACTCCCTCCCTTTTAAGACCCTGTTTTACAACTCAGCTTTTCTCTTCATAACCTCGGTAAATTTACCCCCATTTTAAGACTCCCTCCTTTTTAAGACCTGATTTTCTCAGATTTTTGGAGGTCTTAAATGGGGGTTCCACTGCACAAAAATGTTGCCATCTTCAGAAAACTAGCATTCTTAAGGGAACGAACCTGTGCCAGATCTTTCTGAGTAAACCCCTTGTTCTGGCGGCCCTGCTGAATGAGTTTGCAGACATCCAGACTGACGTGGTCGTGGTGAAGCTCCTCCGTCTCTCGGTCCAGTTTGGCCGTGTTTTTGGCGGCAGCGGACTGCTTGTTCGTCCCAGCTGTAACTGTGTAGAGGTATAAATACCATTAAAAACAGCAAGAAACAAAATCACAGAAGTACATGTAGAAGGTCTATGACTATTTATTTCCAGTATTTTCATATATGAAAACCCTTAAAATACTGGTTAATACAACAATTACAAATGTAGATGCTAAGATCTGACTTCAATTATGGTGAAATGCTGTAATCCGGACAAAATTAAATTATTCTCATTCTCAATGATGTCGGATCAGATTCAGAAACATTTACTTGTGGTTTTCATTCAATTATCTGCTGTAGTGAAGAGGTGAGCTACTCATTACTGTTAGTGTTACCTATTTTTACAATATAATTATTAAATGACAATCAGGGGTGGCCAAATTTAAAATATGCAACTTGCCAGCCAGTGACCGCAAAACAGTCGCTAGCCCGTCAGAAATTTCTCTCGCCCTTTACATTTTACTTACTGCCCGTTATGCCTGTTGGCATGTAGAGCAGCACCTTTACATACCACAGACTAAAATTAGGACAGTGAAAGTACGAATGACGGTAAGGTTTATTTTCCCATGCAAAATAGCGGTGATACGATTAACAACTGGCTGTGGTCAGCAAAGAAAAGTCTTTCCTAGCTGGCATTTGTCTTGCTTTTTTTGTGGTTGCACACAAGCTGCACTCAAACTGTGAGCAATCTGTGTTTCGCGCTACTTGATATTTTCCAACTTGAGAGATGCTGTTCCAGTCAAAAATGTGTCCTTTCTGTCTTTCTGTATTCTTGGAAATCATTTCCAAAATAGAGCCCATCGTCGTCTTCCAATCAGACTCCAACCACTCTATAGGGTTATTTGAAGGGTTCATTTTTTTTGTTTCTCTGTTTTTCGCCTTCCTTTCGGCATCAGACTTATCAGGTTATTTGTTTTTATGCAGGTTCACCTGATGATAGACATATGTGGCGTTGACATCAGCATAGCCGCAGTGCGAATAAAATGCCAGAAGAGCATCCGAGATAGGAGCCTCGTTCTCGTTTCACTACAACCTGGCGGCGTTTTTGCAAACTTTAATTGCAAATGACAGAAGTTCCTGCATTGCAAAGTGATTCAATCAATCAATGACTTTGGAACTCGATAGTACTATCGAAAGTTGTTTTGCATTTGACCAGCCGGGCCAGGCAGTTTCTACTACTACTAGCCCAGCGCATTTTTACTCGCCACTGGCGATCGGGCGGGCGATTTGGCCATCCCTGACAATTCGCGTTAAATACTTCTTCAGAGACTTACACTTTTTTGATGTATCGACATCTGCTCCTGTCCGCAGTGCAGAGTTGATTGCCTGCAACAAATTTGTTTAAACATGATTCATTGACAACTGAAAATGATAAAAATATTTAAATGTGACCCGTTGCTGGGTTTGTTATTTCATGTTATAATTGTTGCATTTTTGGAAGGGTAAAAAAAAAGAGTTCTACTTCTAGGTAGTGAGGAAAAAATAGGGTCGTTAGGGTCCCTTGGGGCATTGATTTTTTTCTTGGCCTAATTATTCCAGAACTGTGGACACACGCAGACTGTACAGGATCACCCACTGTGTCAACACTCATTCCCAGTTCCAATGATTAATTTCACCTCATCGGCACAGCTGGCAGAGACAGACTAAAGTTAAATAAAGCAGAGAAACCAATAGTAATAAAACTCAGAAATTAACAGATTTATTTACTGAATGCAGAAAACAAAGAAATATTTCATATGAACATTGTCAATGAACAAATGATGACATTTTTGGTAGTTTGCAATTTTGTACGGAAAACCTTTATATTTAATATTATTATGAATATGAAGCAAAACAATCACAATTCACAAGCAGTTCCTCTCATTCTCAATTGTTGCATCAATCAAGCTGGGAGTGGAACATCAATTACGCAATTATAAAATCGCGCACACCCATAAACTCAAAATGCGTAAGGAAAACATTCTTCTTCTTTTTTTTTACTGGAAAAATAAGCAGTGGGATGGAAACTCGTTGTTTCAAATCAAAACAAAAGAAGAATGAAACTGTCTGATGAAACACTCCAACTCCGCATGTGCTACCAACCTGCTTGGACCTGAGCTGATTCGCCTTTGTTCTGTGTCCGATGACAGTTACCTCTTCCCAGTCAGCTTCAGCCATTTTGACAGTTATTATTAGAATTATTAAATAATCGGGGCACGTTTGTCAGGTCACTTTGGCGTTATATCAGAAACAAAATTACGAATTTTCGATGACAGGTTTGGCTTTGGTCACTTCTGTTATTGCACCGATTAGGCAGGAACTGACGTAGTTGTCGTAAACAGACTGCGATCATTTCATACGAATGCAACAAGGGCTGTTTGATTGTTTATTAGTTTTCAACTATCACAAGACATTCTTGGGAGACATATCTACAAGGCAAACAGTCTGTGATTTGTTTGGTGACTATCTTCAATGAGTAGCCTAGGTGTCGTAAACCGTTCGAACGGTTTCCGGAAAATGAGTTTTCCACAACCATTGCATAGACTGCAACAATATCGAATGGTGATTGGAGATTAGACACATCATTTCCAGCTTCCCCGTGTACCGTTTCAGAAGGTTTGTTTTACGTCTTGTTCTCCTTCCACTATTCTATCTTGTTTTCTTATTTTAATGACATTTTTACCTCACTGTAAAGTGGACGAATCAAAAGCAGGCACGTTACTGTCTGGGCCTAGGTGGCAGATAAAACTGAAAGAACAAAATGAAAAAGCCACATACACAAACATGTACACAAAGTTGAGGACTGTGCTATGAAAGAATATAAAGGAAAATTGTTTACGTATTATCCAGGTTTCTTTTTTTTTTTTTTTTTTTTTTTTTTTTTTTTTTTTTTTTTTTTTCTTTCTCTTTTTCCTTTCTTCTAGGAGATCAGACATTGTTAATCACACATGTGCGTGCGTTTTTTTTTTTATATCGGAAGTTTTTTTAAATTTTTTTTTTATAATCATTTTAATTCTTATTAAGTTATTGTTTTCCTTCAGTCTCACTCTTTCTCTCAGCTTCACACTCAATGGACAGTAAACAGATCATGGACAATTGTTTTTAATTTTTTTTTATTTACATTTACCCTCTCTCTCTCTCCTCTCTCTCTCTCTTTCTCTCTCTCCTCTCTCTCTCTCTTTCTCTCTCTCAGGTTTCTTTCTTTTGTTTCTGAAAGCATAACCGACAACAGCATAGTGATTAGTATAAAGTACAGTTGCACTATTATTGTATACACCCACCAGAGATAATCTAAGACTAAGTCTAAGAGTAAGAGTAAGACTGACTAGCCTTAGTCTCCTCTAGCAGCCGGCAGCCAGTTGTCTACATTCCCCCCCCCCCCCCCCCCCCCTGCATTTTTATTATTTATTTTCATATTCATACAAAGCCGGGTTTTCCCGTGTAACATGCCCCTAATGGCTTTGCCGTGAGGGCGTAAAACTTACATTTTCTCTCTCATTCCTGCTCTCGTTCCTCGAAATAATGGTGGTCAACTTAGTTCTCTTTGTTGTTCTCATCCCAGGGTGACCTGGCTGGCTGCATGACCATCGGATAGTTTTGACGTATACATGTCCACATGTATGTAAAACTATGTTGGAGGTTTTCTGACTGAACAGTGTTTTTGTAGCCAGCTCATTTGGACCTGAACAATCCAGAATCAACTGACTTATTGGGTTATTCAACTTATTGTTGGCTTGTTCTTAGTCAAACAGTGTATTCTTACTGCAGCTTTAAAGCTCAGGCACATTCAGAATGTCTACTAGTATTACTACTATTGTACTAATACAGTAATACTAATAGTAATTACTAATACATTTTCAGAATTATTGCTCTTTGGGAATGGATCACTATCACTATCAGGAACAAAAGAAAAGTCTGAAAGTAGTAACTAGTAGTAGTATGCCTTGTTTTGGTTTTGGTTTCAGTATGCAAGGATGTCTGATGGCATTGGCAGTCGCCAGAATCATGAAAATGGCAAAACTTTGTTCAAATTGCTGAAAATGTGACCATCATGTTGGCACATCTGCCAGACTTTTTACAGTCACACTGTTCTTCTTCGGCTTCTTCTTCTTCTGAATCATGAACTGGTTCCTTTTGGACGTTTTAAGTTCAGCGAGTGGAGTTTTAAGTAGAGCTGGTGAAAATGGGTCTGTGGATGGCCATGCACGGCTCAGTAAAAGTTTAAAACTTATAATATAAGTGTGTAGGTGTGCGTATTCTGTAAAAGTTTAAAACTTATAATATAAGTGTGTAGGTGTGCGTACGTTCGTGCATACTTACATGGGTGTGTGTGCAGTGTAAACGCTTGAACCGATGCAAGTGAAATGTAATCAGACTCTGTCCTCCCTCCACGAAGTATGATAAGACATCTGACCCACACCTGACCATATGAATCAGACATTTGTGGCAGTCAATCGTACTATGACCGATGTCCAACGCCAATCGACATCCCTGCTTATAGATAGCCATGCCAATTACATTTCATATTCAGGGCTTAACTACACTACAAATCAGAAGCTTTAACTTACTTAAAATGACGTCTCGGTTTAGCTAGATTTTGACGTGCCTAATCTCGATTGTGATGTTTTCACTCACAGTGACAGAGATTGCAAGCAGAGCTGCGAGCAGTGAGGTGTAACCGCCGGGTGGACAAGGGACCAGGGTCAAGCGACACTGCTGTAGCCATGCTTGACGTCACGGTCAAAACCCTGGACGGCCAGAACAAGAGCTTCAGTGTTCCGGAGGAGGTGGGAAATTATACAGTGGAACCCCCTTTTTAAGACCTCCACAACTGTGGGAAAAGGATGTCTTAACAAGGAGGGAGTATGAAAATTGGGAGTCATTTTACATAGGTTATTATTAATACTTACAGAAATTCTGAGAAATATGGTCTTCAAAGACAAAGGGAGGGACTCAGGGAGTCTTCAATCCACGGATCTTGAAACGAAGGTTCTATTAGTGGTATAAGGCCCCCCCCCCCCCCAAAAAAAAAAATAGGTGTGGTTACGGTAACATAGCCCAAAAAAATAGGGTAGGAAGGTAGACAATCACTTTTTTTTTCAACTTTTTTTTCTAATGTGTACAAATTAAACCTACTTGACAGGGAAATAAGTGTGCGACTCGAGCGCTTTCGCTTTCATTGCGTTTTCTGCACTCGTTTTTTTTGGTTTTTGAGTCACTTGAGAAAAAGTGACTCTATGTAAGCGGTCAGTGTTAGTCTGTCCGGCCAGCCGGCCGGCCGGCCGTCCGTAGACACCACCTTAACGTTGGACTTTTCTCGGAAACTATCAAAGCGATCGGGTTCATATTTTGTTTAGTCGTGACCTCCAATGACCTCTACACTTTAACGATGGTTTCGTTGACCTTTGACCTTTTTCAAGGTCACAGGTCAGCGTCAAAGGAAAAATTAGACATTTTATATCTTTGACAAAGTTCATCGGATGTGATTGAAACTTTGTAGGATTATTCTTTACATCAAAGTATTTACATCTGTAGCCTTTTACGAACGTTATCAGAAAAACAAGGGAGATAACTAGCCTTTTCTGTTCGGCAACACACAACTTAACGTTGGGCTTTTCTCGGAAACTATAAAAGTGACCGGGCTCAAATTTTATGTGAACGTGACTCATTGTGTTGTGAATAGCAATTTCTTCCTGTCCATCTGATGCCTCATATAATATTCAGAACTGCGAAAGTGACTCGATCGAGCGTTTGCTCTTCTTGTTTTTTGACAAATGTAATAAAAAGTTATTGCGTCGGCCCCTAAAAATAGGGTAGGTCGGGTTACCGTAACCACACCTATTTTTTTTTTAGGCCTAAGTATTCCAAGTTGTTAGCTTTATATTATGATAAGCTCCCCAAATAGAGTATGGCTGCCAAACTAGCAGAGTAAAAAATGGTCATAGCACATAAAAAGCAGGCATGAGAAATGTAAATGCATCTTGGAACTGTGCTCAGTGAGTGTGAGTGCAAACAAGGAAGTGGTTGGTTGTTTTGCATTAATAATAAATTAATGATTGAGGAAAAACGAAAATGGAAATGCCAATGTATAGCTCTGAAACAGTGAAAAAGTGTACATGCTCGCATTTATAAGAATAGAATCAAAATTAGAATTTTGTACCCACATAGGAAGATTTGTTGGAGCTGCATGAGCCTACATGAGTTTGGTAATTTGTCAAGTGAACTGTTTATTTTAAGTGTTAATGTTAAAAATGTGTACGCTTTCCTTTTAGACATAATTGAAATGTAAGAATAGTGGTACATTATTTCAATTGATTACTTAATGTACCCAATGCTTTCTGTTTCAGACTACAGTTGCTCAGTTTAAAGAGAAAATCGCAAACTCTATCGTAAGTTTACTCTTTTCTTCATATTTTGATTTTCTTGCACACATTTAGCGGTGAACATTTTGCTGATGAATCATTTGTGGCAATGTCACTTCCGTTCCATATGGCTGGGTGTCAATTTGTCTCTCAGGGTTTGTGTAATCCACTAGGTGTTAGAAGTATTCCTTCTTTCACCATCTATTTAATGCATAGTAGCTGAGTATTAACCGAATTAACAGACATTTTGCCTGTAAATGCTGTGTTGCGGTACTAATGGAAAGACATTTTTTGTTGTTTTGTTTGATTGTTTGTTTAAAGCTTTAGTTTTCTTCCAGTGCAGCTCATTGTGATGAGAATGCTAAGGTATAGTTTAGAGAATAAGACTAATAACGCAGACAGATGGTGCTGTATCAAAGATGGAACTGTGATGTAAAAATTCACTCCACACAAATTAAAAAAATACTTGAGAGGCCCAAGCTGGTCTAATATCTCATAATGATGTTGAAAATGTGCCAATTTAAAAAATAAATGTGTTGCAGAGTATACCAGCTGACACCCAGCGATTGATTTTTCATGGTCGTGTTCTTCAAGATGAGAAGCTTCTCAAAGAATATGGTAAAGTGGTATTGTAACATTGTGTGTAAATCTATGCTGTTGATGCAGAATGCTTTATTCTCACTTAGTTGCAGGTTTTGAAGTGTATATTATGCCAAATGGTTATGTTGTGTTCCATGTCAAGCTGTGACATGGTCCTTCGGGAGAATCAAAAACGTCATCAATGGTTATTTCATTTTCAGTAGAAGTACTAGAACCCTCCTTTTGAAGCACACCGTCTTCTTCCATATGTGACCCTCCACCACGGAATGAGTCGCATGTCACCTTTGCATGATTTTCATATTGTTACATTTTTCTAAAGAGTTTCGTACAGAGTCCTTGAACCCTGGAAAACTCCTTGAAAATTGGAAAACCTTTTCCAGGCCTTGAAAAGTGCTTGAAAATAGAGTTTTGTTAAATAGTCATTGAAAAGTGCTTGATTTTTCCAAATTGTTGCCTATACATTTCGTCAACAGCTTGTCTTATTTAAAAAAAAAAATGCAACCCCCTTTTTTTTCGTCAAATACAGTACACACATTTTGGGAGAATAAAAGATCGAGTGAAAACGAAAGCAGACGAACTAACTATTACTAGTCACCCGTAGTTGCTTCCCTTCCCGGAAGTTGGCAAGGGAAACAACTACGGAGAACCCTTGTGGCACAGAGGCATGTGACAGACCACATTGCAAACGTAGGTGGAGCTGAGAAAGTGATGTTGTCTAAAAAGCTACTCTACAATGCTGCTAGTGCTCGGCAAAGGTACTCTGAGTACTTGGAGGCAGAGAAAGAGAAGAAGAAGAACGAGACACATGTGCAAAAAAGAAAGGCTGACATGGATGAGATTCAGACTCTCCAAGCAAAGAAAAGAAAGATCGAAGATTGTGCGGCTGACCTGCTCAAAAGCGCAGATGCTTTTGCAGAAAAGGCTGAACACACGCAGAACTTCAACTTCATAGCAAAGTCAAATGCTTTGAGGAAAAGTGCAAAAACCAAGAAGGACGAAGTGGCATCTCAGTCTTGAGAAAGAAATTCACCAGAAACTTGATGACTTGAAAAACTGAAGGTAAGCTTGGTGCTTATCATTAGTTTTTGAACATCCAATGATTTAAATCGGCGTGCGGGAAGAGGGTATAATAACTAGCGAGTGTTTCATTGCGAGCTTTGAACTAAGAGGGTGCTTGATTTTCTCTTCAGAAGGTCTTGAAGGTCCTTGAAAAGTCCTTGAATTATAGAACAAAAAAACTGTACGAACCCTGATGCTCTATCCAGTGGTGAAAACCGTTTTAGAAAAGAGCGAAAACTGTTTGAGTTATAAGCCTGTGACTAAGGTGACCCTCACACTGTTACCAGACACTCCCCGGACTTTTATTAAGCCTAGCGCAGAACCGCGCGAGGTGACATGCGACTCATTTTGTGGTGGAGGGTCACATATAAGGCTGTCTCTCTTTCAACACCCTGCTTACTCACATTTTCTGCTCGTGAATTCTATCACTTTTCCTCTGAAGACTTCTCCTTTTTGAAGACCTGATTTTCTCAGATTTGAGACGGCCTTAAAATAGAGGTAATCTACAGAATAGATGTCTTAAGGCTGTCCTTAACTGAGCTCAAAGTTGACTTCCCGGAGACTTGACTTCCCGGAGACTTCACTGTCTTTTTAACCAGAAATTCAATGCCTAAGCTTTGTGAATCGAGCTTCATGGAGTAGACTGCGCGAAGTTGACTTCTCCCAATAGTCTCCTGTCCGCCCAGCGACCTTCCCCTTGACCCTGCTTGTGACCTCGATGTTTTTTGCCCCCGCAAGGGGTATGGTACTCTCTAAGCACCCAAAACCTCAAAGAGAGATAACTGGCGGAAACCTTCCTATTGTAGTCTCCTGTATGACGGCTTACTAGTGCCAAAACCTCATAATTATAATTATCAAGGGAAAATTAGTTTTCCCTTG
>NC_090259.1:12905614-12913114 GCF_037325665.1 Littorina saxatilis
GCTGGCCGAGTCCGACCCCCAGGTGGAGCAGACGGTAAGCAGGCAATCCAAAGCTCCGCGATTTCACAGATTTCCGCGAAAGCAAAAAGAAACAAAAAAATAGTCATTGTGAACTGTACATGTGCCTGTATAGTTGAACCCAGGTGAGAGGGACAAAATGGTGTTCTGCTTTACATGCACAAGTCATCTTTCACCAGAGAGGGTTACATTCATATACATTTACAAGGCCAAAATGCTTCAGTGCTCACAGACCCCCATGGCTGATTTTCCTTCCGTATTATACAGAATTCCGTATTGACTTTTTTGTTGTTGTTGTAAAGTTGCATTTAAATCAATCTGTTTGTTAGTCGCGATACGGTGGACCGAGGTTGAGGATAGGTGCTGGCTAGGTTAAAAAAAACAAGGTTCAGTATTGGAACTTTATTTGAATCACCCCTGAGACCCCCACCGGGGGACCTACGCGTCCCCCTGGACCCCCGGCGTTATTTATTTCCTTGGGGTCACACTGTAGTGGTTGACATCCCCTGCCTGCAGCTCAGGATTTGAATGTTCTCTTTGTGTGTGTTGCAGGACCTGGCCCCAAGACAGCTCAGGATTTGAATGTTCTCTTTGTGTGTGTTGCAGGACCTGGCCCCAAGACAGCTCAGGATTTGAATGTTCTCTTTGTGTGTGTTGCAGGACCTGGCCCCAAGACAGCTCAGGATTTGAATGTTCTCTTTGTGTGTGTTGCAGGACCTGGCCCCAAGACAGCTCAGGATTTGAATGTTCTCTTTGTGTGTGTTGCAGGACCTGGCCCCAAGACAGCTCAGGATTTGAATGTTCTCTTTGTGTGTGTTGCAGGACCTGGCCCCAAGACAGCTCAGGATTTGAATGTTCTCTTTGTGTGTGTTGCAGGACCTGGCCCCAAGACAGCGGCTGGTGGACCAAGTGTCGGAAGCCCTGCACGCCCTCAGTCACGGCTACCACAACATCAGCGACATCGCCTACGAGCTGGCCTCTCCCCCTCCGCGCCAGCTGATGGCCCAGGCTCTGCCCATCTACCAGCAGCCCCATGGTCCCACTGTTCTTATCAACCCTGCTATGGTAGGCTTGAGTGTGTGTGTGGGGAGGGGGGGTATATATGTGTGTGTTTGAATGTTTGTGTTGGAGATTGTGTGTTCAGTGTGTGAGTGAATGACTGAATGTGTGGGGTGGGGTGGTAGGGGTGGTGTGTGTGTGTGCTATGTAAAAATGGTCTTCCATCATCACTGTGAGTGTATTTGTGTTGTTAAACTCTTCTGTCACCATTAACCCAGCTAAGGTAGGCATGCTTGCTCACATAGAAGTGGGGTGGGGAGGGGTTTAGGGGTGTGATTCCAAAATGGACAAGGGTTTGTTTGTGAAGGGAGCCTTAAAATGGGGGTTATTTTACAGAGGTTATGAACAAAAAGTCTGAGAAAACGTCTTAAAAGGGAGGGAGTCTTAAAATGGGGGTCATTTTACAGAGGTTATGAACAAAAAGTCTTGAGAAAACAAGGTCTTAAAAGGGAGGGAGTCTTAAAATGGGGGTTATTTTACAGAGGTTATGAACAGAAAGTCTGAGAAAACAAGGTCTTAAAAGGGAGGGAGTCTTTTTTTTTTTGTTTTTTTTGTTTTTTTGTTTTGTTTTTTGTTCTCTCTTTGGGAATCAGCTTTTTTTTCAATGAAGGGGGGGGGGGAGGGGGTCTTGAAATGAGGGTCATTTTACAGAAGTTATAAACAGAAAGTCTGAGAAAACAAGGTCTTAAAAAAGGTGGGAGTCTTGAATTGGGGGGTTGCGCTGTATTTCCAAACACTATCTACTGGGGCTGTCTGTAAAAATGAAGCGTACTCTACGTGCAGCACGGACACCTCCACCCCGTCCAGCAGAACAACAACTCCCGCAACAACAACAACACCACGACCACCACCGCCCAGCCCCCACCCTCCACCTCCACCTCCACCTCCACCCCCACCCGCGCGGCCAACACCTCCTCCAATGCTGACGCCTCCCAGCCAGCTGTCAGTCAACCCGAAGGCTCCCCCCACGTTCACACCCACAGCTCTTCTCACTCGTCCAGCTCCTCCGCCTCAGCATCTGCTTCAGAGGGTCCGGAGGGAGGGGAGTCGGACCCCTACGTGTTCGTGGAGGTTGGCACGGACTCTGTGACGGTCAACAGTATTTCCACCACTCTGGTCATGTCGGAGGAGATGGAAGACGAGACTATGGACATTGACGGTTCACAGCCTGGTGAGGAGAGTTTTGTGTGGTGTTGTATTTGTGGTGTGGAGTGTGTGTTGATGGGGTGGGGGGGTGTGGATTGGTTGCAGGGTGTCTGTGTCTTTGCGTGTGTGTGTGTGTGTTAGCAGGCGTGTGTGTGTGTGTGTGTGGACAAATTTGTCTTTGAGTTTGTGTCTGTCAGGGTGCTGTATGCTACAAAATTGCGTGTGCAAATGAACTTCTAAAATCAAACAGTGATTATTATGTTTTGCCTGGTTACCGAAACATTTAGCAAGGTGAGGTTGGAAGATGAGATGATACAGCACTTTCAAAGGAGGTAGATTTGTGGCTTCTGTATCTCCTTACTTGTAATCCAACCCCTTGGTCGTTGTAGCGCAGTTGGTGGAGCACTGGATTTGTGATCCTCTGGGGAACAGGTTCGAATCCAGGCCAGAACAGACATGGGTCGACTTCACTTGCGGACTCAGAGAAGTGCAGATGGCTGATTACACATGATGTACAAGTATGCACCTGGGTAGTGTGACCTGGGTAGTGTGACCTGGGTAGTGTGACCTGGGTCTGTGACCTGGGTAGTGTGGCTTTTTCGGATCGATGATTCTGTAACAAGGGTCACATTACCGCCACTAAAATAAGGGTACCACCAAAATCGACCCGACAAAAACGTATGGTACCAATTAAAAAATCGTTAAAAATTCAGAACAGTCACAACTTCTCAATTTTCTCACATGAGAAGAAAGTCAAATCAATTATCTATCCAGAACAGGTTCTTTCGTTTAGCTATCTTGCGTATTTCTTGTGTTATGCCTTGCCAGGTCAGAGGGTTAGAATTGTATATATATCTCCCACAATTCCGAGAGGAATGGGTCACGTGAGACAGAACGCGGGAATACGTCACTGAACGAATGGTTTTCGTCCTGTGAAGACGTGTTGGTGCACTGTCTCTCTTTGCTTTGCTTTCATTCTTCTCTAACCTTTCTCTGTACAAGGCGGAGTGTCAGGGTAGCACCACAGGTGGAATGTGGACCAAGGAAGAAGCTTTTGAACATATTAACTGTTTGGAACTTAAAGCAGCCTATTTTGCCCTGAAATCCCTTTGCAGGGGATTATGTCACTCTTACATTCAGTTACTTACAGACAATAGCACCACTGTTGCTTGTATCAATAACATGGGCAGCACAAAAGTTTTGTGCAACGACATTGCCAGAGACATTTGGTTGTGGTGCTTATCACATAGTAATTGTGTAACAGCAACACACTTACCGGGTTGCCTAAATATAGAGGCAGATGCAGAATCCCGTGTGGATAGACACAACATTGAATGGCATTTGGACACACAAGTGTTTGCAGAAGTCATCAATCGGTTTGGTCTCTGTGATGTAGACTTATTTGCTTCTCGTGTTAACGCACAGTTAAGAAAGTATGTTTCATGGAAACCTGACCCAGATGCATTTGCCATTGATGCATTTTCCTTAGACTGGTCATTGTTCAAAGCGTTTTGTTTTCCGCCTTTCAGTCTCATTTCAAGAGTGCTCCAAAGGATAGAAGTCTTAGAGGCGGAGTGTGTGCTGGTGGTGCCATTATGGACAACGCAAGTGTGGTTCACGAAACTGTTGCGTCTACTAGTAGAACTGCCGGTCCTGTTGCCCCGAAAAGAAAACTTACTCATTCATCCACTGACAGGGGAGCACCACCCACTACTGAAGAAGATGAAACTAGTAGCATGTTCCTTGTCCGGAAAGCCCTTCAGAAACAGGGAATTCAGGATGAAGCAACAGACATTATCATGTCAGCCTGGAGAGAGGGTACGAAGCGTAACTACGAGTCATATTTCAAACGCTGGCTTCAGCATTGCCTTGAACGGGATAGAGATCCCTTTTGTGCCTCTCCACATGAGTTGATAAGGTTTTTAACGAAACTGTTCCAAGAAGGCAAAGGATACAGCAGTTTGAACATGGCACGAAGCGCTGTTTCCGCATTGTCCCTTCAGGATAATTGTTCAGTGGGTTGTCATCCATTGGTGAAGAAGTTTTTGAAAGGAGCTTTCAACAGACGGCCAGCTTTGCCTCGTAATTGTGTGACCTGGGACGCTAATCTAGTGCTAAAATTTTTAAAAGAATGGTCACTGGCAAAATTTTTATCGCTGGCGCAATTGACGCTTAAAACTGTGCTGTTGTGCTTGTTGGTCTCTAGTCAAAGGGGACAGGCGATTTGGTTGATGGACTTGCGTAACATGAGTTGGACAAAGGATGATGTACGATGTAGGTTTGGGGATTTGCTCAAAACTTCTGGCCCAAACAAACATCAAAATGAAGTGGTATTTTGTGCCTTTCCGTCTGATTTGGCACTTTGTGTTGTACATTATTTGAAACAATATGTCAAAAGAACTCGTGCATTTAGAGGAACGGAAACGAGACTCTTTATCAGTTGTACAGCCCCTCACAAAGCGGTGTCGAGAGATACTATCCGTCGATGGACAAAGATTGGATTACAAAAAGGGGGTATTGACATGACAATATTTACGCCGCATTCAACTCGTTCCGCTGCATCTAGTAAAGCTGCAAGTAAAATTCCTCTGGCAACCATTCTGAAGAATGTTGGTTGGCGTCGGGCTAACACCTTCACAACTTTTTACAAGAAACCAGTGGACAGTGGGAGGAGTTTTGGACAGGCTGTTCTGTCATGAAGAATTGGGGTAGGTTTATATGTATTTCAATTCATCGGCAGTGATAGGGTGTAAATGCTGCAGACTTTAAAGTCTCACGTGACCCATTCCTCTCGGAATTGTGGGAGATAAAATTACATAATTATGACGAGCTTACCTGAGTAAGTGAAGTCTAATTGTGGTTTTATCGACCACAATGTAGAGAGGAAAGGGATTACGTGCCTCGCCCTAAGTTGTCTTCAGAGTTATACCGATAACCGTTTTCCCTCCCTATCCCTTTCCTCTCTCTTTCTCTTTTTTCTGCACCATTTACACGTCGTTAAACAGTGACGTATTCCCGCGTTCTATCTCACGTAATCCCTTTCCTCTCTACATTGTGGTCGATAAAACCACAATTAGACTTCACTTACTCAGGTAAGCTCGTCATAATTATGTAAATATATGTTATCACTGTTTCTTGTGCCAGATGAAGACTCCACCCCCTCTTCCACTGCCCCCGGCACAACGTCAGCCTCGTCCTCTACATCACCATCACAGTCCTCTACAACATCAGCGTCACAATCACGCTCTTCTGGAGCGCAGCCAATCAACTTCCAGGGATTCCCGGGCATCCCCGGCATCTCTGGCGACCTGATGAACAGTATTGTACAGTCTGTGCTGCAGGCACATGGTGAGTGGGAGGGTGTGTGTGTGTGTGTGTAATTCTCTCTCTCTCTCTCTCTCTCTCTCTCTCTCTCTCTCTCTCTCTCTCTCTCTCTCTCTCTCTCTCTCTCTCTCTCTCTCTCTCTCTCTCTCTCTCTCTTTTGCTTCTCTCTCTCTCTCTCTCTCTCTCTCTCTCTTCTGTCTGTCTGTCTCTCTCTCTCTCTCTCTCTCTCTCTCTCTCTCTCTCTCTCTCTCTCTCTCTCTCATTTTATTATAATCATGTAGCAGTAGTTTTCTTTACTTGCTTATTCTTTAGCAATTTTAGACTAGTCCCTCTTTAGGGCGAGGGGCAGATGTAAAAAAGCAGATCACTGCTTACTCTATTACCCTCGTTAAATAAAGAATTGTTCTTGTTCTCTCTCTCTCTCTCTCTCTCTCTCTCTCTCTCTCTCTCTCTCTCTCTCTCTCTCTCTCTCTCTCTCTCTCTCTCTCTCTCTCTCTCTCTCTCTCTCTCTCTCTCTCTCTCTCTTTTGATCTCTTTTGCTCTCTTGTGTATGTGTGTGTGTGTCTGTGTGAGACTTCTTGTCTCTCTTTCTCCTTAATCAATCTGTCTGTATAGCTATAAGTAGTCTTCCTCTCTGTCTCGGTCTGCCTCCCTCTTTCTCTTTCTTACTCTCTGTCTCTGTCTCATTACTGTTTAGCCTGCGGGTTTAATTTGAAGTAAATTTTGTTCCTTTTTAGTGTATTTTAGACCTGATAAAACCCCACTGCTATAATCATGCTCCTCGGCTTTTCTTATTTCTCCTTTCAGACTCTCTGTGTCTCTGTACTCTCTGTGTCTCTGTACTCTCTGTGTCTCTGTACTCTCTGTGTCTCTGTACTCTCTGTGTCTCTGTACTCTCTGTGTCTCTGTACTCTCTGTGTCTCTGTACTCTCTGTGACTATGTTTTCTTCTTTTCTTCCCCCAGGTGTGCGTCAAGGGGACCAGGTGCAGGTGAACGTGGTACCTGTTCAGGTGCCAGGCGGGGGACCAGGTATGATAGGTGTGCATGCCAACGGCTCTATCCAAATCAACAACACCTCCGCTGCTGCACCTGCTACCACCAGCTCTACAGGCCGTGACAGGTGAGACTCTGTGTGTCCACTGTGGCAGTCATTTCATTTATCTGTCTTGTTCCCAGACACAGAGGACGATAGGTCAATCAGACTTGGATTCAGAATGTATATCGGTTAAAATGTCCTGGCTGCAATGAAATTGTTGTGTCAGAAGACATTGTACGTGTCAAAGCTATCAGACATTTGACCGGTCTGGTGTCAGACCAATGCCTCTGATTAAAAAAAAGTCTGTGCAATTAACCTTAGACCGAGGCCTGGGAACAACATTGATTTATTATCCGGTTGCAGGGAAATTTGGGTTGCTTTCTCCAAGTTGAAAGCTACAGTGGTACCTGCCATGTTGGGGCCGGCCCCTCTGATGAGAGGACACCTCCCTTAAAAGGACACATTCTGGGGTCCCTTTGTTATCTCTACCAAAATACACCTGTCATGACAGGCCACCTGCAATGAAGGGACACGTTTAGCTGGTTCCAAGGGTGTCCTTTCATCGCAGGTACCACCAGCAGCAACTAGAGTCCCATTTCCCCGGTGTGTGTGTGTGTTTATGTTTACTCAGCCACCTTCGCTTCTTGCTTGGAGGGATATCATTTGGCTCCAGCAATACAGATAAACAATGGAGAAGGGCAGCAGGGTGATGCTAACCACTGCATTGAACTTTGTACAATTGCTGTAACTCTCATGGATATGTATTCAGTGAGTGAATCTTAAATGAATTAACTTTTTGTCGTGGTGTGAAACATATGCTCTCCCTTTGCACTTTTCTGTGTGTGTCATGTGGATGTGTTGACTGCTACAGCAGTAATTCTGCTCCCAGTTCCACCCCTGCCAGCACCACCCCTGC